>NW_028281540.1:0-92500 GCF_059751285.1 Brachycentrus maculatus | reverse complement strand
TGAAGGGTTCATCACAAAACTGGGTCATCCTTTATTTTTTCCTTTTTAGGAGAATCATTTTCAAAACCAAATGATTAATTAAACCAATTCAAACGATCTCATTACTTTATTTAGTACGGAAAAATCGCAGAGTGAAATTTTTTTATTGGAAACATGATTTATTTTATTTTATTTTTAATTTATATTTATTCCAAGCCTTGAGGAGAAATATGCAGCCTTAAGTTCAAATTCCAGATAAATTATTTAACCTTAAATGTTTAGATCATAACTTAATAAGATTAGAAATTATGGTTTTTTGTTGCTTTTATAGTAAATAGTACTACATATTACATTAATTTTATTAGTTTTAGTGTTAATTTCATATCTCCTGTTTAAATGCTCATGTTTCAACATAAATGAAGAACAAAATGGATGTCAAAGCATTTAGATGGCTGACGACCTGTCATAGATTCATTTAAATTATAAATTAAAACACATGTTACATTCGTCATTTTAACCAAGATTGATAACCACACCATCAAATTTCGTAAGTTATATTTAAGCATCAATTGTAAACTTCTTTAACGAGGTACTTTTCAGCGACATCTATAAATAAACTATTTTTTCTAAGTATTTTTTTTTATTTGCAAAAGCCTTCTTGAATTGTATTTAAGATTCTTCCCGAATACAATGTTAGATTCATTTCGTTTTACCCAGGACTGATCCCTGAAGAGCAGGACTGATCGTCTTGGCTTCATGTAAGTAACGATCAGGATAACACTGCGTCAAAACGATGCACCATTATTTGCGGATAAGGGTTAAAAGAAGAATAATAAAGAAATAAAATATATCAATTTTTGAAATATATGTGCATGTTACATATTATAAATAACTCATGAGTAGAGCGAAATCCAGAATTTATTTTAAAAAAATGGTAACGCTCCAAATATTTATTTTATTTTATTTATATTCATGTGCAAAAAATAAGTACATTGGCGGGCTTCTTGCGAAAAAGCAATATCTTCCAAACAACAAAATATAGACTAGTGATATTGATCAAAACGTTTGATACCATATATAGCTGCTTGCAATCAGAGGATGGATAGTACTTAAACATTTAAAAAAACATAAATTACAAAAGGAAGGCAAAAGGAAAAACTTTAGGAAAAGAGGTAGAGGGAAAAACTAAGGTAGGAGGTTTGATGGACAGTTAGGATTCTAATGATAAACAGTAATGTCTCAGACGTTTCTTAAAAGTTATAAAAATATTGTGGATTTAAAGAAACTTTTGAAGTCAGACATCGACATATTTTAGTGAATTTTTATTCATGCTACATTTTATTGTAAATTTGTACCGTTTTCCCAAGCTTTTACCCATTCGTCAATTTGTCACCGCAAAGCACCAATTGATTGACATTCGTTTTGCCGCCTTCCCGTACCGCCCAGGGTGGCATTACAAGCAACGTTCCAACCCTGTTCCTGCGTTGAGGGGTAATTTTGGAAACTCGTCATTTCAGTGATTGAAAGCGTAATGACAAGGGACTGCAAATCATTGATCCGCATAGAGGTGAAGTCTACACTAATTTAACGCTTTTTCAACGACGTCGTCAAAAATTCAATATATTTCAGTATAAAGAAAAATTAGTATAAAATGAAAATCTTTGAGCAAAACCTGCAAAAAGCTTTGAATCAAATTCTGAATAAACCAAACCAATTTTTAAAATTAAAATGATTTCACTCAGGTTTTTTCTTGATTTAAAGTGTCACTTTATAATAATGATAAAAATTAAAGCGCTTTTTAGTAATAATGGTCTTTTAAATGGTAAACATTCAAAAATATATTGTATATTACAATTCTCTTCAAGTGAGCTTTAGCGGCATGTGTTTAAAAGAACAGGAATTTAGTTGTGGTTGAGAGAGGTCTGTGAATCGAACTCTACGATTCTTACGACGGAACCACAGCCCGTGTTTGCTTTTTAAAGTGTTGGATTTAAAACTAAATTTCAAAAAGTTTTTTTAAACTTGCTTTAACTTTTATACTTAATATGAAGAAAAAAAATCTTTCTTGACCAAAATTTAAAATAGTATATACATTTTTTTATTAGTTTAAAACTTATATTAAAAAAAAAATATACAGTTAAATTCACCGGTTTCTCGGATTAATGATTTTTTAAATTTATATTTTTTACATGCTGATCTTTATGTTGTAAGATATTTAAAATAAGTAAACATTTTACAAATTCCCAACTGATGGCATCACCATTGGCCAAAATTCCACATCTATCAAAATACAACTAACAAACGAAAGGAATCCCACACCGGATGTTCGGTAACAGGCAGAATGGCGAACGCCGGCCAAATGTCAGGTAATCCTCAATATGTACAGGAAGTCCTGGAATGCTCAGACTTCCATCATGATAGATGTTTTGTCTCATTTAAGACACCTATAATTTATGTACATTGATATATTTCATCCGCAAGTTATGAATCTAGTGTCTAAAATAACAAAAATAAAATTAATAAATAATTCAATTGCAACGTTGTATTTATTTCGGCAACGTTGAAATGTTGTTCGATTCGAGGGGGCTAAGTTTGCTGAAAATTTAAGCCACGTAAGCAAGACATTGATTTATGTCGTGTTTATTTTTGTTCAACAAAGAAGAGAAGGTTTACGGTAAACTTAAATGCGAGAAGCGACTTTTAAGTTCCATCGCATCACAAAAGTTGACCCAAAACAATTTATTGCAAAATGTGATACTTTAGTATTTAATTCTCTTATCCTAACTTACGTACTTTAGTTAAACTTTAGTTTTATGATATAAGTACAAATTCTAAAGTTCCTCTTTTTGCGTTTTGCTCATAAATGATAGCTTTAAACTATGTAGTTAACAAACAAGCAGGAAGGATGTGGTGATTTCTTCATGGCCAAAGTCTCATTATCAAGCTAAGTAGTTTGAAGATTTCTAATTCTATAAGTTATGAAATAAGTTCAAAGCTCGTTTTCTCTCTCAGCAAAGACTACTTTATTTGAAGTCTGTTACAAAACTTGCAAACACAGAAAAAAAAACATTGCAAAATAGGTAAATTGTTGGCTGATATAAAATCATAATGTAAAACGGTTTAAAACTCATGATATGAACTAAAGGAATATCTTAAATTGCTTTATTATTTTCTACAAATTATGAGTATTGTATTTGAAAACTATATTTAAGCAGCAAAAGAAATTCTAAGATATTTATAAAAAAAACTGCTGTGTAAAAACATTTTACTCAGATAAATTTTGTATGTGTTGGAATTATGAATAATAATTAGAACAAACAAATAATTTTTCCTTTTATGTTTACTCAATTTTTCATTCATACCACATTTTAAATTTTGGTGGATAATTATTAAAAACAAATTTGGTTTCTTTGTGATATTCTTATGTGTTATTATTTATCGAGGGAGTATCCCATCCGTCTGTTGTAATTCCGTTTGACTCTATATTACCAACTTAATTAAAAAATGACATTTTATTTTGGATATTGTTTGCATTAGTATTTGAATATATAATTGTTAGTACGGAAAACTGCAAAAACGCAAAATACGTAAATTAAAACATTTATATGAGGTGACTTATGATGAAAAGAGCGCTTGCCTCAATGAATTGGCCATATTTATAATTATTATAAAGAAAAGAGTTTTTAAAATAAAATAAAATGACTAATGAAGACCCCTAATGTTTCAGTATATTAAATTTGTAGATATTTTCTTTTAACATTCAATTTATTAAAATAAGTCGAGTCCTATAAAAGTTTTGAAATACTTGATTTATCTGTACTATTAATGGTAAGAAATCACTTTTTGACCTCATTTTGATGAACAAATTGGTAATATTATCTTAATTGATACTAAAGAATTAAAAAATGTTAAATTGAATTAATATAAAAAAAATTGTTTGTGTTGGGAAAATATAATTATTTAAAAAAATGTTTTGCGTGTGTTGTTGTTACATTCAAGCGATGGATCTACCATTGTGATAAAATTAGCTGTTAAAAAAACAGATTTTTCTATCACAGGTTTTAAGGTTTTAGTTAAACAAGTATTAGAATTAAAAGAAGTGTCTAAATTTAAAATGAAATCAGTAAATAATTTAAAGAGATATTAGATTTAAAAAAACAATAAATTCCAATTTTTATTTATTTCGATATAAATTTGCTAAATTTCTTTGTGTTCAAAACTTTATTTCATACAGTCCTTTATGATTTACCATATTTCCTTACGAGTGTTTTGAAATATAAATTTAAACTAATCGGATTGCTACATTATTTTCTTCCCACTTGCAAGACTTTAAGGACGTGCTACTGTGGCATTTCAAGTTATTATTTGAGAATTTACCTTTTTAGCACTAACGCAACTTTTCCTAAGTAGTTTAAGTAATAACTTAGACACTTTATTATTCTCAGCTCCACTCTACGTCAGGAACAGCGTTTACCTTAACAGCTAAATATTTAATCAGTCTTTATTTGAGGTAAGGTAGTGTGTTCATATTACGAGTATTTCGTTTAAAAAAAAAACAAATTTCTTATGAAGCAAAATACATTGCGTAAAAATCGTACGTGCAGCACCGTACACGTGATGGAAGTAAAACTTCTTAAAAAATAAATAAATACAGTGATTTAACGTAAAAGACAGAAAGAGAAATCATCTCAAAAGAAATATAATCAAATCATCTCAAAAGAAAAAAATACAAATAAATATTATGTTTATTTGATATTAATATTGTCATTGATTGTTGCTTCATTAAGTAATAAAGAAATTAATGCTTTGTGATAGCTAAAATATGATATATATGTCCGTAATGCGATATTTTTTAGATAACTATAAAGTATATCATCTTTGTAGTTTCAGATTTTGTTTCCAGTTTGTTAGATTTTTTCAAACTCAATGATAACAACACAAAATATCTCAGCTGTTCATATATAGCATCTGAAGTGTATTTCTATGATGCGCGTACGCAACACTTTCTTATTTCATCGCTTTGTATCGCTGTGTATACGTCGCTCTCTTTGACTCCACTCCTGTCGAGTCGGAATATATAGCTCTCTATCTCCTTCTTTGTACGTTATATCTTTATTCTCTCTGTAACGAATTGTGTCTAATAAAGGTGACGCGTCCTTTAAATTTCACTCTCAAAAAAATACGTAATTCCAATAGCTTTAATGATATATTTCTTCTTCAAACCCGCATCCACACCCAATGGTGCATTGGGTACTACATCATATAAACACAGTTTTATCTTGATCATTTTTAACACACGAAGGAAAGGTGATCAGTCCTCCGATTCAGATACCAGTTCAGGGTAATATCGAATTTAATTATAATTGAATTAGAGTGAAAAAATCACTGATATTTATTTGACCCCCCTACCCCTGGGAATCCAACCCGGGACCTCTAGAATGGTAGCCGAGCGTGCTAACCATTACACTACGGATGCGGATGATATATTTACTTGAATCAAACCGTTACATTTTATTACTAATGAAGACGTCCCAAGTAATTTAACGATGCAAAATTTCCAAGCAAGTATATTACTTGGTAAATAGTATTAGTGCTGGCAAGTTACCGCCTGACATTGTCGTTCCTGCTGGACCGTGAATAATCCAGTTACAGTATTTTGTTGACAGTTGCTAACTCTAAACTTGAACAGTTTCCGACGATAAATTGACCACTCAAGATACAAGTGCCGGCATCCTGCAAGCCTTCGAAAATTTAACGAAAGGTCATCCAAAAATGAATAATAATAATAAGAAAAAAATCAATCAACCATCAATCAAACCCTTATCCGCACCTCAATGATGAATAAGGCACTGCATCATATAAACGCTGTGTTATCTTGATCGTTAACACATGAAGGAATGGTGATCAGCCCTCCGCTTCAGGTACCAGTCCAGGTTAATATTGAACAAATATTACAGTGAAAAATTCATTTATATTTATTTGACCCCCCTGGGAATCGAACCCGGGACCTCCAAAACGGTAGCCGAGCGTGCTGACCATTACACTACTAAGGCGGATGGAGAAAAAAAATAACTAAAAAAAATGAGGTGAATGAGGCCAGATACATCGCTTGACGTTCAATCGGTCAGATTGACGGGTCGCTTGTTTATGATTAGGTTGAAAATGAATTATTTCTTTAACTTATTCCTTGAAAACATTGCCCATTTTTACATAAGTTCAGAAAACATACTGGATTATACCAGCATAATCCGAATATGTATCTATATTACATGGCACAACGCAGCCATGACACTCGCGTGATTTCCTCCGGGATTTATACAAAATATACAAATATCCATCCAACGCAGGCTGTCGGCGGAGAGATATTCAGGATTCCGGTTATTAATCTGTCTATAAAAAACTTCAGGAAAGCCGCTCGCCCCGCGGCTAAAGGCAGCCTACGGGAAGAAAATTCACCCCGGAAAAGCGAAAATCAACCATAAAATGTTGGCCTATTCTATGTTTACGATATGCATAATTATAGCCGGCGGTGCTTGTTGTCGGAGAATGGATCATTTTGATTGTATATTAAAAAAATATTTGTTTATGTATAATGTTACATTTTAATATATATTTTAAAAAGTTTATATTCGAAAACGTTTTTATCATTATTCGATACTAAAAGCAAAATCAAAACAAATAAATTAGAGATTCGTTTTTTTTAATGTTGTGTGATAAGGTGGTAGAAGTTTTCAGTACAAGATTACTAGTTCTTTGACGTCAGTTTATTCTAATTCATTAATTTCCGATGACTCTTTAATTTTCCTAAGGTATTTTAAATATTAAATTCATGTGACTTTTATAAAATGAGTTTCGTGTTATAAATAGATAGAACATACCAATACTGAGATTCAATTTAAAATGTCGTAAGATGTCAACTGTCTTCAATATCTCAAGGAAATAAAAAGCTCAGTAACAAAGAGCTTTAGGTAGTTCTAGAAATTTTATACCATTAGATAAGCGCTCGCTTCATAAACAGTTCAATTCCAATTTTCATTACAATCATAGAATTCCCATTCCAGTCCAATGGTTCAATGTAGATACTGGAGTTCCGCAAATTGGCCGGGAACTCGGACGAAGTATTGCGGTAGGGTGCCATGTCCCAACCCGATACGTTCCACCCGGAACAGGAAACAAGCCTAACTAACCGGAAATGGTTAACTATCAGGCCAGCTGACGAGGTTGATGAATAACTCTCCTTACTAAATACTCCCTAATGAAGATACATACATCTTCTGAAAACCCCTTATCCGCAACCCAATGGTGCATAGGGCACTGTATCATATAAACGCAGTGTCATCTTGATCGATAACTCATGAAGGAAAAGTGATCAGCCCTCCGCTTCAGATACCAGTCCAGGGTAATATTGAATAATATTAGAGTGAAAAAATCACTTATATTTATTTGACCCACCCCCCCTGGGAATCGAACCCGGGACCTCCAGAACGGTAGCCGAACGTGCTGATCATTACACTACGGAGGCGGACAGTGAAGATACATACATAGTAAGATATATTATATTACATTGATGAAATTATTTCGTTTATATATAGCTTACAGTTAAGACCCAAAAACAATGACATTTGTACGAATGGAAAACACAAGTTTATTGTTATTGGATGATGAATTATTAATGAATTTTAAAAAATTGCTTGAGCCTGAAAATTTTCACACCCCTTTTAAAAATATACGTTAGCCAAAGAAAAAGAATTAAATAATAATTCTTAAGAAGTCGTGTAATGATTCGGTTTTTAGACTCGATAATTTATGTAAAACCAATCATGGTGCTAATCAGTGCACAAATTTGGATTTGAATTGCGTATTTCTGGCTCCTAAAATATTTCATTTGATAAGTCGACATCAAAAACAAAAACTAGAAAGAAAAATAATATAAACCTAGAAAAAGTAATGAATATGATCCCAATTGAATAATTCAGATTCTTATTTTTAAAAAAAATCTTGTCTTGGAATGTCGTCTTTACTTTATTTTTCAGAAAAGTTGACTGCCTTAGTTTTCTTACATAAATTAGAAACTGCAAGTTAAAAAAAAATGGATTGAAAAACACGATTCCACGGGAAATCAAATTGCGTTGTTTATTGTTTTAATAAATTATAAACACTTCTTTTTGCCAATAGAGTGGTAAAAAACATGTATTCTAATTTAATAAATTGCCTTATTACCAGTACCATTACTTTTTGACTAAACGTCAATACGTATAATGGTATATTGGATCTGGAAGCTTGTTGTCTACATTATTTTCTGAAGTCATAATAAATGGAAGTTCAGAGAAAAAAACATAAACTCACCGATAATATATATGCTATAATTTTTTATCAATATATGTATTCAAGTTCTGAAACAGTTGTCAGAATTTTTAGACGAATATTTAAGCCAATACTTTTAGCAATTTAAAATGCTTGAAATTATTTTTAATTATTCATTTGAATATTTTATTCAACCCTTTTCTGAATAAAGGGTATAGAAACCGTCATAAATAAAATAACAGAAGAAAAGTTGAACTTACCAATAAGATATTAATAATACAGAATTCAAGTTCTGAAACAAGTGTCAGTACTTTCAGATGAATATTTTAACTCATACTTGTTACAATTTCAAATGCTTGAAATTCTTACAACATTTTGAGTGTGTTCAAATAGTTGTTCACAAATCTGGATTATCTCCAATAATAGGAGTTATTTTTCATATTATCTCATCAAAGATGAAGAATAGGGAAGTCTGAGCATCTCACCAATAGATGTCTCTAGGAAAGTTCTAGTGATTCAAGAACAATATTTCAAAATTGGTTCATATATATAGAACTTCGAAGAATTTTAGTAGTGTGGTTGTCAATAATGGGTAAAATTGGTGAATGTTATAACTGTGTAAAATGATTACTTAACCATCCTATGACGATCGTCAGCCCCGTAAATACCCAGACTTTTATATTCTTCTTCATCTTTGACGAAGTGTCAAAAAATAACTTGAAATTCATACTAACTATTTGAACATTTTTCCAACCCGTTTCTAAATGAACGGTAATGAAACCATACAATACTCGCACAACGCTCTGGGAAATATCCATCTAGTTTTTTCTGTATACTAAACGCGTGCCAAATCTCCGGGGCTTTCCATTAAACGTGAAAACAAAATGGCGAAATAAATCTGGAACACGATTTACGCGGCCAGTTTTTTGCCGCTAAGCACTCTTGACCGGAATTGGGCAAAAAAATCTGGTTCCGGTATTGTTTCATCCCTGAACATTTATTCCTTTGCGTTTGAAATAAAAGTTTATGTGGGGAGGACTTGCCATTATGCTTAATAAATATATTAGCAGTAATGAACAAATTGATTATAAATATACTTTGAAAATAAATACAGTGCTAGCACGCTTATCCGAAGCGTGCTGTATGTAGTCCGAACGATTTCGCGTCTCGGCCTTTGCCTCCATCCCGGAGACTTATTCTTGAATACGTTGAAACACGCTGAATATTTTTTTTCCTTATATTTCACCTTCTGAAGCCGTGAAAGCTTTCAACATCAACAACGTCCATAACACTGAAGAATTAATGGTTTTAATACGAATGCATGATTTAACCCTTGAACACCAGTTGGGTTCATTGGTACAAAATAAAATACTCGTATCTGTTTTTTTAAGCTAAAATAAAATTGTTAATTTTTGAAATTATTCATTTAGTACCTAAATATAAATGTTACATAAAGAGGATTTTCGTAAACCGAAATTTTCTTTTTCTCTCTCATTTTTCGAAAACACGCGGTAATCCGAAAGATTCCCTAATCCGAACACCCTGTGCAAGATTTACGTTCGGATCTATGAGCTAGCACTGTACCAAAAAAAGTCCATCTATAAAATTGTGTTTTCAAAGCGTCTCCTAGTACGTGCTTAGAGAAAATCTTACAATTCATTTCATATATTTTCTCTTAAATAATTGTAAAAAAAAAACATTCTCAACTCAATCATAGATGACGTCGAGCACTCACACGTGAAAGAAGGTGTCAATTGAATAAGAAATACAACTTCAGAAATTTCAGTATTATGGTTGTGAAACATGGGTAGAATCGGTGAATGTTACTTGTGTGTAAAGTGATCACTTAAACCAGCCTATGACGGTCGTAAGCCCCGTAAATTCCCAGACTTCCATATTACTCTTCATCTACATTGCGATGCCAAAAAATATGAAAAATAACTTAAAAAATCTGAGATAATCCAGATTTGTGAACATGTATTTGGACACACTTTAAATTTTGTAAAAAGGTAATTGATGAAAAAAGTCTAAAGATGAGATGTTAATATTTTAAAAGAAATCATATTATTTTAATAAGAAAATTAATACCGTGTCCCCTATAATGCAGGAGAGATGGTGTCACCTCTAACTTGAAATTAGCGCGCAATTTACCCTGTAGACTTTCTTCTTTGGCCATATTTTGACTGCAAAACTTTTTATGAAGAAATATCGCCTTACTTTGGAGGCATTATTCATTCTGCTTTACAGTATCTAGGACTGGTTACCAATTACAACGGTGTTTATCGTCTGAGACAACTCACTTTTATTCAGGGTGGAGATTTATTCATAACAAACAATAATAAAACGACCCACTTACCGCAGAAACGAAGAAAATAGTTTACCAATAATATATAGTCTAAGTTCAAATGTAAACTCGAAACTTGATTTTCTCACAAGTTATACGAGAATCTCGGTAAATATTTACTTCATAAATCTTAATTTCTTTTTGAAAAAACGTTATATAGTAAAATCCTAAAAACTATATCATAGATACACATGTATTAGTAGATATAGAATAATACTTGCATAAACTTAAATTTTGTGCTGACATTTCTTGGTGGCTGCATTTTATAGAAAAAAAAATTCAACGTAATTTTTTCCCCATTTTTTTTATTTGACCAGCAACCGGGTTTAGTCATCATCAGACATGTCGGTTACGACGAAACCCGGTTGCTGGTCAAATAAAATTAATGTGGAAAAACTTACAAACTTAGTTGTTATTTTATTCTACTTATATAAATATAGGTAGAAACTATATACACAAAGTTCTGCTTCCAATACTTATGTATGGAAGTGAAGCATGAAGTTGACAAAAGAAATATGAAATTAGGCTGCAGAATGCAGTTGAAATTCGATATCTCAAATAAATATGCGGCCAAAAGATGTACAATAGTTGTTTGAATGGTGAAATGAGGAATTCACAACATTTTGAGTGTGTCCAAATACTTGTTCATAAATCTAGATTATCTCTAATAATAGGAGTTATTTTTTTAAAATCTCATCCTACATGAATAATATGGAAGTCAAGGCATTTACGGGGCTGACGACATAGGCTGGTTTAAATCAGCTTATGACGGTCTTCAGCCCTGTAAATCCCCAGACTTCCATATTCTTCATCATCTTTAATGAGATGTAAAAAAATAATATGAAATGGGGAATCAATGCAAGACTGAGATAATAACTGTCGATAAAATTAAGAATGCATGAGACGAATGTAGATGGAAATAAGAGCAAAGGAAGACTGAGAAAACCTTGACATAAGTATTGCAAACACCTGAAAGTGGTCAGGTCAGGAGTCATAAGAATCGGTGGGTATGCATGCATGTGGAAGAGGCGAAGATTGTTTGAAAAGACAAGATTATTCTTACAGTTGACTTGGTCTTAGTCAATTTACCCGTTTCTTACTACCAATATGTTTGTTTTTCTTCCTTTATCCTTATCTTCTTTCAGTGAAAATGAAACAAAGGAAAACTTAATATGTTAACTAACCAACTAAAAACTAACCATCACGCTGCTTCCCCGCAGGGGTAGGCAGAGAGAATAGAACGCCAAACCACTCTGTCCTTGCAAACATTCTTCGCCTCTTCCACGTTCATGCATCTCCTCATACATACCCGCCGATTGTTACGACTCCTAGCCTGACCACTTTCAAGTATTTGGCATACCTGTAAATATGTTAACATGTTGTAGTATTTAATATATTAAAGAAGGTATTTTATGCATGCGCATATTTAATATTGACGTTAACCGCCCATCTAGGTAATGTTCACCTTAACTGTAACAGGTAAGATGGAGAATTTTGCTCCAATCGGCCATTACATCTTACAGCGGCCCATCTCCTCAATGTGTAACAGAATATTAAGCCCGGAATACTCCCTCGCGAAGTCTTTACGCGAGTTGTTGGACTTTCCGGGTTCATATCAAGTTACGAGGACCGAGCCAACTTTTGTAACTTTACACTGGGTTTAAAGTATTCTCTATTAAAACCATATTCGAGTACCTGCGTAAGAATAAGTGGCGTGTGAAGAAGTTTGAGGATTTTAATTGTGTCGCCAACATACAAAATCCGCCAGATCCAATTTTATAAGATTTTTAAATATATACTCTATCGGAATGCCAATTGTGGGTTTTATTGTTTAAAATATTTACATACTTGAAAACCCTGCTAAAAATACTTAAAAAAAGCGTTGTATTTCAAATTCCGCTATATTACAATACATCTGCAAATACATCTGCAAATAATCTAAGCAGACACGTTAAAGTGCAAAACCAGATCCCTGTTTCTCACATTACCTTGGTAAATTGCCGACTATGTAATTGACTTGCAAATTGCTACCTGAAATCTTGTTTATATTTAAAATTAAATATGTGGGTACATACATAAGTGGTTTATTATTTATAAAAAAAATAATTTTACAATTAATTATTAAGTAGGTTTTTAAGTAGGTTTTGGTAGTTTTTTTTTATTTAAAATTTCACAGATAATATAATCTAAAAAGACGTTAAGATACAACGTTTTGAGTGTGTCCAAATAATTTTTCACAAATCTGGATTATCTCCAATTCTAGGAGTAATTTTTCGTATTATTTTTTGACATGTCAACATAGATAAAGAAAATTACGAAAGTATTTACGGGGCTTAAGACCGTCATAGACTGGTTTAAGTGATCACTTTACACAAGTGTAACATCCACCAATTCTACCCATGTTTGACAACCACACTACTCAAATTCTCGGAACTTCTATGTATACATATAATTCAATTTCGTAACAAAGTGTTTGAATCATAAGGATTTCACTAGACATCTATTGCTGAGATTATTGATAGAAAGAAGCTTTTTATTGAGCAGAAACATAATTCCATGTTTCCAAAATAATTTTATCATCATGCTTTGCTTAGACGGGTGGTGCATTTATTTTAAACCTTGCTAATGAAATACAAGTTATATATATTATTGATTGGATTTTTGTGTCTTCTTACTAAAAAAACAAGTTTTATTTTAATTTATGTTGTTATGTTATGTTAGTGTGGGCTAATCAGGAACTTGTCAGCATTTGCTCATTGCTGGGAGTAAACCACGTAAAACTTGTTAGGAGAAGCCGGACTGTTGACTATCGTCAACAGGCCTCCCGTTCCACTAGAAGAGGGTCGGGATTATGTGTCCTGGCTTAGTTTATTTTACTTATATTATTCACTATTTTTATCATGTATTAAACTACCCGGGAGAGTTTCTTATAAACTAACTTGGATCCGATGTCAGATAGTCCCTCACCTAGGCTCCTGTAACGCTAACTAACTAACTAACTAACCATCACGCCGCTTCCCCGCAGGAGTAGGCATAGAGAATAGAACGCCACATCACTCTGTCTTTGTAAACATTCTTCGCCTCTTCCACGTTCATGCATATCCTCATACATACCCGCCGATTGTTACGACTCCTAACCTGACTACTTTCTAATATTTGGCATACCTGATCGTGCCATGTTTTTCTCGGTCTTCCTCTGCTCCTTTTTCCACTTACATTCGCCTCATTATAAATATAAATTTATAATGAGGCGGAAATATAAATTTATAATGAGGAGAATATAAATTTGCTCCTGCAATGCAATTTATTAAAAGGTTAAATGAAATGAAATTCTTATTGTGTCCGGTTAAATTCCTGTGGTTAAGTTAAGTGAGGTTAGGTAAGGTAAAGTTAGGTGGTCCTGTAGTTAGTTCGCGGACGTTGAGTTGATTTCTACTCTACATTGCTTACATGAAAAATACTAATACCTTTATCCTTTTCTTACACATACACGTTGTTTTGTTAACTTCATAAATATATATATATATATATATATATATATATATATATATATATATATATATATATATATATATATATATATATATATATATATATATATATATATATATATATATTTTATCAATATATGTATTTAGTATTTTAATTTATTAATTTAAGTACGAGCTTATTCTAAGCTTTTAAAGAGGTTTTAAGAGATTATACCGCAACAAAGCTTCGCTTTTAATAAAAAATAGTTATGTGTTATGTTACGCCAATTTAAAAAAAAACGAAATCGATATCTAAATCTACGTACTAAGTTAAAAAATTGACTTATAATTATTACAATAATGTTTTTTGCACTACATATACGTAATAACTTGAAAACAAAACAAAACTAATTGCTTATTAATTCTATGTATGAAAGTAAATAGATACTTACTATCAATTAAACTAATAAAAATAAATCAAAATACTTGTATTTTAAATAAATAAATAAAAATTAATTATTAATTAAAATATGTATTTGAGTACTTTTGCATCAAGTATTTATGACTGTATTAAAAAATTATATGAAATAAAAATAATATACTCAAGAATGAGTAAATGAATTAGTAAAAATCACAGAATATTTCTTTCGAAAAAATGATCATAAAGTATTGAATAGGAAATAAGGATGAATATAATTTTCATTCTATCGATATCAAGAGCTCCGGATATCCGGAGTACGGCCGTAGCCACTGAAAGAGGAAAAGGGAAAGTCTTAGTAAATTCTTCGTTCAGAATCTCTTCGAAATTTATTCTCGAAACATTGTGCCATCTTTTGTGTATTTTGCGAAATACAATAACAAACTAAAGAAAACAGAAGCAAAGCGATCAGCGGAAGGTGATTTATTTACCTATTAATTTTAACTTTCAAAAGGTCTCTTGGATTTTGAATTCGGTTGTGACGTCGATAAAACTTTGTAGAATTATTTGAGGATAATAAATTGGATGTCTTAAGTAAATTGATTAGAAATGAAAAAATCCACATTATGTTTTAATTATAAATATACTTAATACCTGTACCTCATACACGTTTAATATTTGATAAATAAAAGAAATTATGGAATTAACAGAACAAAGATTTTTTTAAATTTAAGAAACATGGATGAATTTACGACCTACTATTGGATGGCTTTAGTCAGGTCATTAACCTTGTAAATGTTTTGATTCTACACTATCATCGTATAAAAAAAGATTACTTGTCTAAGATAAGACATCTATATTTATGTTAATTTATAGCCATCGTGGGTTTAATTCTGTTTTTGTTTGGATCAAACAAAATCTATTTCATTTTATGAGTATAAACATTGATTTGAGGGATCGCATTCAATCTATTTTCATCCTTATTTTACCAACTCCATGCTTCACTTCGATGCATTAGGGACCATACATCTCTGTATATTTTGTTAAGTACATTTTTTTGTGAAAAACATTTTTCGAATAGCTTTTTTAAGTGGTATTTATTTACTCGTCTTTTACTATAACATTTTCCTCGTCCTTAAAAGTTGTTACTTTGTTTTTGCAACCGCAGTTAACCACGATGGTGATACTCTAGATTAATGATGAAATGGCGAAGACCTTATTGTCGGATGGGAAAGGTTTTTTGTGTTATTTGGGGAATTTATTTTCGTAGGAGTCTCTCGCCCACCCCCTGACAGGCCAAACTACCCTAAACTCTTGGAGAGGGATGAAGGATACAGCTTCAGGCTTGCGTCATGGAGACTTCAAGTGTTGAATAGAAACTCGATAACTTCAAGTCTTAAGTTGATACTCGTACACTGGACAAAAAAGCATGTCAATTCTCAAAGTTTATTAAAATGTATTAATATTTCCATGACAATTTATCAAAAAATCGATTGAATAACATTTGTATTTTACTTCCTATTGAAATAAAAGAATTGTAAAAAAAAGTTAATAACAATAATAATAATGATGCATGAACGTGGAAGAGGCGTAGAATGTTTGCAAAGACAGAGCGGTGTGGCGTTCTTTTCTCTCTGCCTACCCCTGTGGAAAAGTGGCGTGATGGTTAGCTAGTTAGTTATTAAGTTTAAATAAATAAATTGGAGAGAAGACTCTTTACACGGTTTCATGGAAAAAATATCAAGTAACAATAAATCACTCAATCTGAGCGAGGAATATTTGGTATTATTAAGTATGAATAATTAAAATGTAGCTTTGTTTTAAAATCACTATTAATATTTTACTTTAACTTAATTTGAATGAAATATTCAAAGTGATTTTAAAACAAAGTTACATTTAAATTATAAAATGGAAAATCACAAAGTTAGTGCTTAAAATATAAATTATATTAAGTATGTATTTACGAAAGGGGTCCAGTCAGGAGTCGGACTTATAGGCGAAAATATATAAGGAGGTAAAGGTCTATAGTCTCTAGCTACCCATGTAGAGAAGAGCGTGATGGTTAGTAAGTTAATTTACTAGCAATCTCCTTCTACTAAGCCATCAACTTACGTATGTATTTCACCACTGCATCCAATTAATTTGAGGTGATAGGATGATCGTCTTTATTTTAATATAGTCAGGGAGCAAGGTAATATCACAACGCTCCAATACAGTGCCTTTTGCACCATTAAGTGGCTATGCGCATCAGATATTTAAGTAAAGCAAACTTTCACAAAGGCTGTAAAATGAAATATAGTGCTTTAAGTAATGAATGTAAGTTCGTTTTCTGCTGTGTCCCTTAACTAAATTACCCCACAACTTCATAGACCTCGGTGAAAAGAACCTATTTCGAGGCTTTCTTGTTTAAGTTAAGATGTAATTTAAATTTTATAGCTGTATTAAATTAAATTAAGCATTTAATTAAAGTTCAGGAAATTAACAATTAAGGCCGAATGGAAAAGTATACAAAAGCTTTCGATTCACTAAAATGACATTTTACGGCAGACTTTTCAGTTAAAAAAATAAAATTAAGTCCGGGGTGATAGTAAATAACGCGAAGTGTTCCCTTGTAATATTAAGAATACAATTGTAGTAAAATGAAAACGTGACAACGTGCCCCGAACGTATTGAGCGGAGTTTAAGCGCGCTAAGAAGTTCCTGAAGGGAAGCGAAGAAGTATCTCTCGAGAAGCTCCCACCTTTTCCGCTTTTCATTTATTCCGAGTATTTGGTATTCACGAATAACAAAGTAATATTAAATGTTAATCGTGAAACTTTAATTCAAATGAATTTTTATCAGGATTAGTTAATTAATTTATATTTGAAAGTGAAAACAAAATAGGATTAATATTATTTAACAAAATGTTTTTTTCAATTTGTTTTACTAATATTAACTTCTATAGTTCGTCGCCAAAGAATTAAGATACAAAAGATATTTTTAATTCAAGCATAAATATAATTTCCTAAAATTGAGTAGTGTATCCATAATGAGTCAAAAGGTGAATGTTACACAGTGTGTAAATTGATCATTAAACCAGCCAAATACAAATCGTAAGCCTTGTAAATGCTCAGATTTATTTAAAAAGTGGAGGAAATCCAGATTCTGTGAACAAAAACATGGTCAAACTCAAAATATTGTATTTGTAGTTTATACACGAATATTTTGTTAAATTTATGAGAAATCAGCATTAAAGTAACCTTAAGGCGGGATATTCGATAGCCAGCAACTTAATTTTCTTAAAACACATGTAAACATTTAAGGCAATTGAATTTTTTGATAAAACACCAGTTTTTGTTATAAAAAAATGTTTTTTTCGAAATAAGTATGTGGTTTTGAAAATAAAAGGGCTATTGAAAGGTAAAAAGTTTAAAAAATTATAAAAATATTTTTCCAATATCTATAATATAAAAATGAATCGCAAAATGTGTTGGTAAGCGCATAACTCAACAACGCCTGGACCAATTTAGCCAATTTTTTTAAAAACATTCGTTGGAGTTCAAGGATGGTTTTTACGGCGAGAAAAATTCGAATAATTGCCGGAAAAACCCTTAAAACAGCCCTTTTCTTTTTCCCATACAAACGTTTTCTAACCAAAACGTAGTCAATATTTTATAAAATAGTATAAGAGACATCTGGCTCCTCGCGCAACCGGTCGCTTACTGAATTGTACGTTTACGAGTACCCCCTTAAAGGGTCAATGCTTATTTGTAAAGCATCTCAAGGGAAATTTAAGCTCTGCGCATCACGGAATTAAGTCTGAATTATTTTTATAAAAGATGGAAAGGTGATTGGATTTTTTTAAACTAGATTAAAGCAATTGCTAAAAAATGCAATTACAATTGTAAATAAATATCCGTGACATTAACAAGTATAAAGATTGAGTTTGATATGAATTTGATAAAAGTTTTTAAAATTAATTTTTAATTTTTTTATTAATAATTAAGAAACAAACAAACAAAATGTTTAAAAATGGTGATAATTTTTTAAATTTTATATCAGCATTAAACGAATTGGGACCGCATAAGATTGTATTATAAATATAAATAAAAAATATTTAAATTGGGTGAAAAATTATTAAGAAAATTCCTACATTTTTTAATTTACAAAATACGGAAAGAAAAGTGATTTGTTAAAATATATTTTAAAAGCGCGTCAAATCATTCTATTACCGATGTTTGTAAGTAAAATCCTAAAAGCTTTTTTGAAATGTCAGCTCCACTAAAAATTCCCGTTGATATTAATTTTCAAATACTCGCTTTAAATAATCACTTTTTGTCAACGTTTTAAATTATTTTTTTTTACGTTTTACGAAGAACTGATTGCTTTCTTTTGTAAACTATACGTTTTTGTAAACTATATATTGTGACATTTAATCATTATTTTATACAACTTTGAAAATGTGTTTCATGTGTATTAAAATATATTATAATTAATTAAATTACCACAAACTTAGGGATATTTATTTTTATCATAATGTATATAACATTAGCTAACGCAGTACAACATAATTAAAGGTTCTTCAATATTTTACATACTTTAGTAATTTACTGCATATCAAATTTATGACTATTTTTACTCGTATCATATTTGTATTTAAAATCAGAAAAATATCAATTTTTATTGTTGATGTATTATGTTAATATAAAAACTAGACAAATAACAGATAATAATGTCTTGCAATAAAGCTTTCACACATGAAAACATAAAAGCGTGGAATATAACGTCCAGAAAAAAGTTCCTTCCTTTCGGAGAAGCCGGAAGCAAGCCTTGTTTTCCGCTAAAGTAAGTAGTGGCGATTATCATTTTTATGTCAGTTTTATAGGGCATGATCTGAAGGGGTTTTTATTTTTTCGTCACTTTTCTTCTAAGAGGGAGGAGGAGCTGAGAGGGTTATGGGGCGGACACTAATACTTAATTATCCGGCGTTCATTGTGTTACGATCTTATTACGATAATAATCTGATCTTTAGAAGTCCTTTTATTCTGTAATTAGGTCAGCTCACATATTGCGAGTATATGGATGTAAAGAAATGAGCGATAATCATAGCGAGTAATCAGATTATTATTTTTTTGACATCTCAACAAAGATGAAGAGGAATATGGAAGTCTGGGCACTTACGGCGCTTATGACCGTCAATCATGGGTAGAATGGTGAATGTTAGACGTGTGAAAAGAAATCACTTAACCAGTCTTTGACAGGTCTTGAGGCCTTTAAATACCCAGACTTTCGTATTCTTCTTCATCTATTAAATCTTAAGAATATTATTTTTGATATTTTTTTACGAAAGTGTATTTTGCGTATCATAAGCTGTACCTACCTGGCTATGATGAATGAAAATCAAAAGAAAGAAAATAGAATACAAGCATTTCTTATAGGTGGTTGAACAGGTAGCGTTGCCATTGCGGTGAAAAAATATTTTTAACTGTCATGTGTTGCTTGTTAAATGCATTGTTGTGTGAAAATTTCAAAGCAATCGGTGAATAAGTTAAGAATGATTTTGAAGAAACAAACATTTATATTACTAAAGATAAGGGGGGTAATATTTTTAAATTTGCTGTAATCTTATTCACCCTTTAAAGAGTAAACAGTTCAAACTAAACCATATCAGGAGAGCTTAGATATTTGTTACACAAAATTTATTACGCTATCGCCAATGGAATAATTGTTTCTCGATAATGTGAACCTACAAAGCACACATACACAACTAAAAGTAGTTTAGCTTCATACACGAATACTACGGTATACGCAAATACTCCATTTAGGGAAGGTTGATGCTAGCCCTACATATGGCATTACCCCTCAAAGGTTTGAGGTAGACAAAAACTTATCGTATCGTGATATCGGGTGGCTTATACACGTGTATCATTACTTAAAACCATAACATATGTGTTACTCGCAAGCGATTGAAAACATAGGTTTTCAGGGATGTGTCCCATAATAATTTGGACCACGAAATTGGACCCTTTGAAATCTTTGATTTGAAAATAATCATTCAAAAGTTAAAAAGTACTCAAATCCAGGACGAACATTAGAAGAAGTAGAAATTGTAAAAGTGGATTAATCTACAAAGATTACTGAGCAAAGCTCATAGGTGGGGTGAGGGAAGGATGTTGTAACTTTCATCTTCTTCTAACACTCTTCCACATACGATAGTACATAGAGCACAGGTTCGTACAGAAATAGAGTTATCTTAATCGTTAATCACTAGCCCTGCGCTTCAGGTTACTATTCCAGGGTGATATTAAATAAGTACTATCAAGCCCCGTAAATGCCCAGACTTCTTGAGATGTCAAACAATATTATATAAATAACTCCATATGGAGATAATCCAGATTTGTGAACAAGTATTTGGACACACTCAAAATGTTGTTAAAGTATAAGAATGACAAATCACATAGAATTATTTCAACTCTCCTGGGAATTGGACCTCCAATACGGCAGTCTAACACGCTAACTACTACACTACGGAGACAGACTTTAGACACGTCTTATCTATGAATACGGTTTACAATATGATGAATAGAAAAAAGCTAAAAAGTCAGTATTTTTTATTGAATGTAATGTACCACATAATTGGTTAAACCGGTGTTATTTTAAGGCTTCCGATATCTTGGATTTCAAGCTTCGATAGCAGTCAGTAATACGGCAATTTATTTCAATGGATGTGAATAGCAATGGTAGGTTACTAATGGGTATTGAAAGCCCAACTAGGATACAGTATAGTAAACAAAGGACCTTAGAAGTCTGCCTCAGAGCTTCTTAATTACACTCTAGTTAAAGATGAAGACCAGGTCAGGAGACTATGGATCGCCTAGGTAGACCCTATGTAGAGAGGATGCAAGTTGTCGGTACTCAGTGGAATTAATTCTTCTTGATAAAAGTATTGCGACGTATACACATATACATGTGTTTTTAAATAGCATACTGGAAAATGGAGTGTTACGAAATTAAAATTACAGAAGTAAGGTGGAAATTGAAAAAACAACGGCATATACCAGACAGTTGAACGTGAACAATTTTTTTTTTAATTTGTTGTTTAATAAAACAATTTTATACAAAGTTGGATTGTTATCAAAGAAATTATTGAAAAAAGAAAAGTGTTGATATTTCTTTTTTTTCTTTTCTTTAAACCCTTATCTGCACACAATGGTACAAAGAGCACTGCACCGTAGTGACGTGGTGTTATCTTGATCGTTTATTATTCTAGACCAGGGTGATATTAAATTAATATGAGAGCGAAAATCACCCATATTTATTTTGACTCCTCCTGTGAGAACGGTAGCCGAGCTTGCTGACCATCACACTACGGAGGCGGATACATAGACTAGTTTATAATGATAAACAGAACTTATTTTATGATATTTTACCAATTACTTATTAAAAATGTATGTATAAGGTTATGGTTTCAAACAAACAAGTTCGATTATTTCTTACTTAGTCATGGAATTACGCTTTAAAACTAGGAACAGAAATCCGTCGCACCTAAGTAAGCTAGGCATTATTCATAAATTATATCGACGCTGGAAGTGAAACAAATTGAATAAAACTTTAATCCTAAGGATATTTGAAGGTAAAACTAAAGCGCCATCGAATTTGCCTGGACCATTAAGCATAATCGAATTCGTAATCGTCCTGTCAAATTCAAGTCGCGTCCTGCGTGACTAGGAAATTTTTATATGTTCGAGATGGATTGATAACAATTTCAGATTTTTATGAGAGTTCTTGAATGTTTCATTTCCGTTATGGTAATTTAACAAAAGTCATACTCGTAATCAAAAGCGAATAATGAATTTTTATTGAATAAGTTACACAAGACAAAGTAATTAACTGTCACCTCAAAATTTTCAATTATTTTTTTGGATTCAAACTTTGTTTCCTTTACGCTTGACGCTTAATTATTTTTATTAAATAACACATTTTAAAGAAAAGCAAATACATTTATGATGTAAAAATCAACTAAGGAAGAAAATTTCATTTTGATTATATTATATATTATTATATATATATATATATATATATATTATATATTATTATATATATATATATATATATATATATATATATATATATATATATATATATATATATATATATATATATATATATATATATATATATATATATATATATATATATATATATATATATATATATATATATATATATATATATATATATATATATATATATATATATATATATATATATATATATATATATATATATATATATATATATATATATATATATATATATATATATATATATATATATATATATATATATATATATATATATATATATATATATATTTTTATATATATATATATATATATATATATATATATATATATATATATATATATATATATATATATATATATATTTATATATATCTTCATCTTAACCGTTTTAAGGTAAAACATTTTGTTTGTGTTGAAACAGCACATGTGACTTTGAATAATTGTGTATAAATTGAATGTTTTTTTTAATTAAAAATAGTTTAAAAGCTTATAAAAAAAAGTATGTTAATGTCGCAACAGATATAATTATAAATGAAAAAAATATCACTTATTTTAATAATAGTTTTAAGAAATCAACCTTCTTATCGTTATTGAAGTGAATTTATTTCATATGTTTGTAATACATAATAATAAAATAAACTCACTTCATATGTTAACATTATATATTTCCTATGGTTATCAAATTACTTCGAAACAGACAGATAATTAATTGTTTGTTATATTTATTTAGAAAATACGTGTATACTATTTCTAGCCAAATTTTCCCGTGTTATTCCTTTAGATAACTTCTCAGTAAGATCTAACCTTTATTTTTTCTTGGTATCTTAGTCATCATCTTGCACAAGATTTAATAAGAACAGTTCGCAAATTGAGTTGACTCAAGTTTGCGCCTTTTTCGAACTCAGCAACTTGCTTATTAGTTACGCCGAGTCTCATAAATATTTTTTTACTTTCAATTATGGATGGAAATGTGTAACAGTTTGGAATCGTGAAGAGGTTTGAAGATTAAAATACGGTAAATAGGAGAAACAAAAATGGTGTTGTTAGGCTTACCGAAAACTAAGAGTTAGAAAATTTTAATGTAGTTTTTCTGAGTTTAATAAAATGCAAATGGAAAAAAAGCTTTTAGGTTCATTCCATATTAATTTGTTACTCTAAATTTAGTTATCATACACCCTCATAAAATTGACAATTTTATTTCAGCATAATAAAACCGTTTTCATAATAAAAATTCGTTTTTTTTTTACGTAGAAATCAAGAATATAAAATAACTCATTGTAGAATAATACATTGGAGTGATAAAATTTCTAACCTTACTTTTACGTTTCACAAAATTGAAATGTATTTTTTTGTTGTTTTATGATAATTTTTGGTGTATTTTGTTTTAACCACGTCTATTTAAATTATTTACCACAATCCTACATATTTGAAAATTGTGAAAATGTAATAAATAAATTATTTAAATTATTTAAATGAATTCTTTCAGGACAGTCCTAAAATGTGACTGGCTTTGAATTTACGATTTCAATTTCCCAGTATAGCCTTTTTTATCAGCATTAATCTGTCAGATCAGAATTGCTGAGGTAAATAATAAGTGTAGACTTGTTTCTCGATAAGATTTCTTATTTTGTAACCAAAATGTAACTTTGTTTTAAAGTCACTATAAATATTTTATTATAACTTAATTAAAATGTCTACCGGTTTCGAAGCTTACCGCTTCTTAATCAAGACTGATTAATACTAAAACACTATCTACTAAACAATATTCAAAATATTTTGACGGTAAGAGAACGAAACTTAAGTAGATCTCAAGTGGCTTTATTTTTTTGTTGTTGATTGGCAGTCACAGTCAAAGGGATCAGGGATGATGAGTGATTGGAAACATTTATGTATTAATTTTAAATCAAACACGGATTTTTTGAGTCTACTAAGTTGTATTTTATTAACAAAAACACATAAAAAATTATATTGTGACAATTGTTTCGCCTTGTTAGGGCATTATCAAACGAATGTGAACCGACCTTATGTCTTCACTACTGCTAAACATATTTAAATAGACTATTACTGTACATCATCTCTCTCTATGTAAACGCTTGCATGATGCGTTATTGATAAACTAATAATTACATCTACATAAATAAATTCTTAAAAATAATATTACCAACAATTGTATTAAGCTTTAAATATTAATTCTCTAAAATATGGCCATGTCAATAAATTCTTCCTTTCCCAGAAAATAAATATATGGGTACATACCTACATCCCCCATTAGCTACTGTTGTCTCCCATGAATTATTGCTGCACGTGTTAAAACTGTCACTTAGAATTGTATAGCTACATAAGGACCGTAGTCCATTTGATCTTCACATTCGTTTGATAATGCCCTAACAAGGCGAAACAAATGTCACAATATAATTTTTTATGTGTTTTTGTTAATAAAATACAACTTAGTAGACTCAAAAAATCTGTGTTTGATTTAAAATTAATAAATAAATTAAAATGGAGTTCTACAAATTAAACGCCAAATCAATAAATAGATTGGAAACATATTTAATAACGGACTTTTAGCAAAATCATTTACTTGGGTATTTATAAGTTGTAAATTATTATTAATTGCCTTTTTAATTTCTAATATTTCTACGTAATCTAATTTTAGTCCTCTTTTGCATGCGTGTAATATATTTAGACATTTTGGCATTTCTTAGTATTCAACTTTTTCCCAGGGTTTTACCCAGGGTTACTTGATATCTATGGAATTAAACTATAACATTTGCCTTGTACCTATCCTGGCATCCTAATACAAACCCACCAATATAACCTTCTCATATTGCCTACCTTTAAGACCTAGCTGTGATAATTCTTACCCAAGTGGCGATCTTCCACAAATCTACTTGGGTTTAATTGTATCAGCAATATGGCCTACGGGTGTGGAACTATATATGTGTCGCCTACTTTCAAAATCCGCCAGATCCATGTAAGTCGATTTTCCAAAAAATGCGAATTCTCCGGGTAACATTTATATTCAAAAGATTTGTCTATCTTTAGATAAAATATTATGGAATAGAGAATTTTTTTTCAGTATTTAAAGAAAAACAAAAGACACAAACCGATAATGACATCATCTTAATATTTGACTTATCCCCGCTCTCTGATTGGCCGATATGGGGTCACAAGGCAAGTTCCATGAATATAGCGGAATTTGAAATACAACGCTGTTTTTTAGTATTTTTTAGTACGGTTTTCAAGTATATAAATTTTTGAACAATAAAACCCACAATTGACATTCCGATAGAGTATTTATTTTAAAATCTTATAAAATTGGATCTGGCGGATTTTGAAAGTAGGCGACACATATGTTTGTCGTATTTTGTATGGGCGATACCACAAGATTTTACTCAGAATATATGCTGTCTTTCCACCGAGGGTTGTAAGGACTCCTAAGACAATTATATAAGCTTGTGTAATGGAAAATAAATATCCGACACATCGAAAAAACAGAGACTTTGTTTTTTTTAACAATAAATTCAGTTGATTCAGGTGAATTCAGTTATAGTAAATGTTAAACCCTGTCCCTGAAAGCTAAACTGGCAGGACACATTGGAGTCCTAGTTTCAACCCTAATGTAAGGAGCTGAATGATAGAGTTGGCAAAAGATACATGTTCGGATGGTAATAAAAGGAAAGAATGCATGGCTGAGATAAACATTATCGACAAAATTAAGAAAGGTGTGGTTGAGATGGTTTGAGGCATGTGAATAGAATGAGTGAAGAAAGTTTCGTGGGATTGTGATTGGTAATAGAAGAAGAAAAAGACCTAGTAAAACTTGGCATGATCAAATATTTGAAATTGGTCAGGTCAGATGTCGGAATAATAGGCAAGTATGTATGAGGACATGCATAAACGTAAAATGTTAAGATTGTTTGCAATGACAGATTGGTATGAGTGCCTTGCATAAAAATAAAAGATTTGTCTCCAATTTTGGAAAAAAATAACAAAACGAAAGTAATAGAAAATAAAATGCAAAACAACAAACTGTTTTTTTTATTTATAATTTTTTTAATTGGAAAACCAACAGAATATTTAACAAAAATAACATAATATAATAAAATTTAAAAAATAATATTCTATCTAGAGGTTTTCACTTAAGTACTCTAAAAATAAAAACAAACTGTCATGTATATAAAAGTATAAGCATATAATAAACTTACATTAAATGTTTTTATCGAATAATATAAATTTTCTTTATCAACCAGTCAAATAGAATCAACATCAATATCAACAATATTTCTCTTAAACGTATTAAATAAATAGATTTATATTATCCACTGACACTTCGTGATGGAATTGCATTTTTAATTTATTATTAGATTAAAACCAATATTTTTAGCTTTTCCACTTTTTTATTTGACCAGCGACCGGGTCCAGTCTGATGATGTCGGTAACGACGAAACCCGGTCGCTGGTCAAATAAAAAAGTGGAAAAGCTAAAAATATTGGTTTTAATCTAATAATAAATTAAGTATTAAATAAACATTATTGATGTCTATTTTATGATTGTAATGCTACAAAACTATATTTTTTTACATTAATTTTATTATCACCTTTGACATAATATAAATAAAACTTATGGAAATTTGGTAATATAATCTCAAACAGCCATTGAATAAGTCAATAATTACATATCAATTTTTATTTTAACAAATACCCCACGTTTATCCAGTTTTCGACTCATAAATCTATTGAAATGATTAACTATTAATGAGAATCACGACTTTTTGATTTATTGAACATTCAATAGAGTCAAATTGTAACAAAAGTTTATAAATTATTACCTCGGGAATACATTTAATATATGTATTAATAATTAGAGAATCGTCTTTTTAAAAACATGATTGCGTGAATCGAAATACATAAATTTAAAGTTTAGTAAGGTGCCTAGAGCTTATTTTGAATTGAAGGAGACAAATTACTATTTTTAGTGTTAGTACATATGAAGGTTTGCCTTTCTAGCTTTTATTTTATGTTAAAAAATACAAAGACTTAAACTTTTCTTTTAAATTTATATTCAACTATAAATTTTAACAGTCAAGGAAATTGATTTATAGAATTTGAAATAATTTTGTTGAAAATAAATTGTAATTAATTCGACCGTATTGCTTTTTTATTCACAGAATATGCCTACAAGCATACGTAAATCTGTGATCAAAATAATATTTATTCAATTTATGTATTGATTTCATATAAAAAATGCAAGTTAAAAGAAATCTTAATAAATCACTGATTAATTGCATTTGAATTATGCAGTAAAACATGTACGTTGCAATATTTTGAGTGTAATCAAATCTTTGTACACAGATATTTGTTAAAATTAGTTTATTTATTTATTCTAAAAAATAAAAGATGAAACGTACATTAGGAGGCTTATTGCTAAGAAGCAATATCATCAAACCAATAAAAAAACGAGCTGTAGGTAAAATATTGACCTTATAAAATTAAAGGACAAATAGTGCTTGTAAATAAATATAATCGAACAAAAAATTATATAATTTTTAAATATTATTTATTAATGAAGCATGAGAGATAATTATTTTTTTATGGAAGCCTGAGCATTAATAAAGGTAAAGAACTAAAAAAATATTTCTTCAAAGTAAATGAAAATTCCGTACATATTTGTTTATTTATTTAATACAGCTTTTTAAAAATTTCTTTCATTTTCTCTCCAATAACGAGACTAAGCTCTTGTGCTCGGAGAAGGATTTATACTTATTTTGGTTTGTCAGAGATATAATTTTTATACTGTTTTTTGTAGGTTTTTGAATAAAAAATCGAATAATATGTTTAGAAGGCATTTAAATTATTTGTATCGTTTTAATATCTTCCAGTATTTTTTTTATCAGTTGGGAGGTTATTGAAGTATTTGGTTCCCAAAATTTTCAAGTTCTGTTCTATTCTATTGTATTTATCGGATTACTTTTTAAAATTGTTTAATTGACGATTTAAGTTTATATTAAACGCTCAACGATTGGCCTAGATTATGGCGTAGTTAACACTGTGTCCCTCAGGAACATTACTTAAGGTCTATTTATAAGGGCATTTAGCCCGATAGCAGGGTGGTGCGAGTAGGTACTATGTGTGGTACTTACGTAGGTGAGGTTGATCCCCGTTCTATATGTATTCTCATTTGGGCACTTGAACTAATTCATAACATCAAAAGTCTGATAACGTTAATTTATCGGGTAAGGATATATCGAAGGTCAACGGTTAGATTAGCATGGAAAATATACTTGTAAAATTCGGAAATTAATATTTTTATGTAAGCATATAATTTATAATTGAAGCACTAACTTTATGATTTTCTAATTTGTAATTAAAATATAACTTTGTTTTAAAATTACTATAGTGATTTTAAAATAAAGTTACATTTTATTGAGCAGAAACTCTTATATTCGTATGTGAGGTCCGAATCCTGTATTATAATCACATTCGTGAGAAACGCCAGAAAATATCATTTTCATTTTTATTATTTTACCTTATAATTTGTCCAGCTAATTTATTTACAACATTTTGGGTGTGTCCAAATACTTTTTTACAAATCTGGATAATCTCCGATTATAGGAGTTATTTTTCGTGTTATTTTTTGACATCTCATCAAAGATGAAGAAGAATATGGAAATCTGGGTATTTAGAATATGGTCTCTAGTGAAGTTCTAGTGATTCATAAATATTATAGTGATAACGATCAAGATAACACTCCGTTTATAAGTTCAGTGCCCTATGCGCCATCGAGTGCGGATAAGGGTTTGAATGAAAATTAAATGAATGATAAATATATTTTTTTTAAATAAAACAGAAATATTACTTATATTATTTACAAAAATAGTTTAATTTCAGACTATTTATGTGAGTCAAAGCGGCTCATTATTAGAAATAGGGATCAACTTGAGGTAAAGTGGGCTCGAACCGAGAAAATCTGACTCAGGATTCCGCGACACTAACCACGGGACCACGAACCGACACGTTTGCTGTGAATAAATTGCTGTAAGAAATTAAATTTGCTGAATTCCAGAATACCGTAATCTTCACCTTTATCTCACTGTTTCAAGTGTCCAGTCTCAGTATCATGGAAGTAAACGTTTAAACATTTAAGGAAATATCGTATCTATTACTGAGGGTGTTAGAGCCTTCGTTAAACTGTTAAATTCTATTTAACATTTCCCGACAGTGCTCTGTATACTTCGTACTCTCTCCCTTCCCAAGTCTCCTGGAAACCCTCATCATGAATTTTCAGCCTAATTTCAGAAAATATTATGGGTGTATATGTTTAAAAAAAGGGTGAATTCTTTAATGTATACGCCATATTATTGAAAATATTTTCATGCTTAAGGTAAATGCTTTTTCCTGAATATCTTGTATTCTAAAACACATTCAGGACAGTAAAAAAATGAAAAACTATAAGATATGACATTTAAAATGGTACATAAATTTATGAAATAAAATAAATTTACGAATTATCAGTACTTTTCAAAATGAAATTTGTTTAAAGAATTCAACAATTAAAATTTCATTGGTACTAAAAACAAACAAAAAAAAATCGTCAATGTCATAAAATGTGCCATCATTATTTGTATGTGAGTGATATATCAGATGTATTCAAAGCGAACATGCCAAATTTGATATTTTTCTTGAGTGAAAATGCTCCATGACATCCACGTTATTTTACTTCAAAGTACTCTTACATAAAACTACATTTTTGTACGGGTACTGGAATTCTAATTTTTAGCACTATTTCATCTTCATTTTATTTTTCATATGAAGAAAAATCCTGAATAAAAAAAAAATTTAGTTACGTTACATTTTTTCTACTAAAACATATAAATTCCTTGTTCTAAGAATCCGGAGGGCGTGAAAGAATAACGAATTATTATAAACTCCCTAGCGAACCAATGCAAAACCCTCTGCACTACAAGGAAGAAAAATGTCAAATTTGCAAAATCTATGCGTTCAATTTAATCTTTCTAAACTCTTAACTTGCCCTCTGCTTTTTCGAGTCTGAATAAACAAATCTCGCATTTATTGTACGTCTACAAATTCAGTATATTAACAAATTTTCGACTTGGTGTTAATTAAGTAAAATTAGCAATATGTTTTCAACAGTATAATTTTCCTTTGAAGGTAAATGCGAAAATTTAGTATTTATGATTCAATGTGTTATACGAGTATGTAAATACAAAGGTGAATTAAAGTGCGTTTCATATTATCAAAATTTCTCGAAATACTTTGATATTTAATTTGTCTACACGCGTAGCTAGGAATTGTTCAGCAGATAGATTTTCCCTCCATTTCTCGTGTCGCTAACCTACCCAGCACCCGGTAGGTACTACCACCAGACCTGAGCCGTGTTCGGCGAATCTGAGCTGGACCAGTACGACCCGAGACTCGGTCGTGTGATGTTGTGCGCCCGCGCCTCACGACGCCGCTGACTGCTCTCCATTCTCCACAGACACGATCATAATAATTCGTGGATTAACATAAATGTTGGATGTGGAGCGCGGGAAACAGTGTCGGCGGGAAGTTGAATCTGCAATGTCGCCATTTCAAAGCAAGTTTCCCCCGTGTAGTTGCGTGATTGTTTGTGATTTTCCGAGATTCAATTGTTGAGCTTTTTGAGTTATTGAGCTTTCGAATTGTTTGTGTTATATCTTATGTTGTGAAGACTTTGTGTCAAGATAAATGGGCGACAAGTTGAACTAAAGTAAGTTATCAAGAACACAAATATTTTTACATTTATATGTATACATATATGTATATATGTATGTATATATATATATATATATATATATATATATATATATATATATATATATATATATATATATATATATATATATATATATGTATATATGTATGTATATATATATATATATATATATATATATATATATATATATATATATATAAATATATATATATATATATATATATATATATATATATATATATATATATATATATATATATATATATATATATATATATATATATATATATATATATATATATATATATATATATATATATATTTATATATATATATATATATATATATATATATATATATATATATATATATATATATATATATATATATATATATATATATATATTTATATATATATATATATAAATATATATATATATATATATATATATATATATATATATATATATATATATATATATATATATATATATATATATATATAAATTTACATCATATTTATATTTATATATGATCATAAAAATTCAACACGATTTTTTTTGTTTATTGGTTATACCTGAAACTAATAGAATACATATATAAATCATAAAACTATGAGATCATTTTAATGTTGGCGTTTTACTGTTTGTCACAAAATTAATTGACCTCTTTAAAATGAAAACCAAAAAACTCCTACAGTAGTAAGCAAATTACTAATTAAGAATTCATTTGAATTATTTTCTGTGACTCCGCAATTTTTGTAGGGAATATTTTTTTCGTGGAATTGAAAATTTAAATTAATATGAAAGAGCAAAGGCATGTAACAAATCTCCGCCATACCCGAGACGAATGGAGGCAATCTTGAAAGGCATTTCAGGTAAATGATATTAAAATTTTAGTGAAACTCTCATTCCGTAATGGATTCCGCAGACTGAATTTTTTATATCCGAGTGAAATAAGAAAAAAAGATTTTTAAGTATGTCAGGTGATTGATAATGCAAAATGTAATATATTAAGTTCTTGGGGGTAAGCAATGGTTCTTTTTAAAATATGACGGTTTTTTTCAAGATATGTACAAGAAACAATAAAATGTCATATCACATTAAGTGCAACTTCTCGGAATATAAGTATTTGAATTATTTTACATGTTTATCTTATGAAAATTATTATAAATGTGTTTTAAATAATAAAAAACCTGTAATATTTAAATTTTATTTAATTTATATATATATATATATATATATATATATATATATATATATATATATATATATATATATATATATATATATATACATATATATATATATATATTTATAAATTACATTAAATTTAAATATTACAGGTTTTTTATTAATTAAAACACATTTATAATAATTTTCACAACTTTGCTTTGATTTAATGTGTAAAAATGTAATTAAAAATAAAATAAATATATACCAAAATTTCGATATTTTAAAAAAGCTTTTAGAGTTTTCCATAAAGACATCGGTACCATAATGACTTGACGCGCTTTAAAATATTTAAAAAAAAAATAATTATTTTAGTGTGTGTGTGTGTGTAGATACATAAATTCTTGATACAAAAGCTTTAAATGAATTGTACAACAAAAGGATTTTTTTTATTTAACTATGTACTATTTTCTCTTTCCGATGTTTTAGTTTAAATACTCTTGCACATTTGAGGTAGGTCTTGCAATAGTATATGAAACCACTGGAGGATTAAAATCGAATACACAGATCAGCACAAAAAATATCAGTTCTAAAAATAAATTGCTGCATCATAAATCATCTTTAATCAAGGTATTTCATTCCATGACAGATTTTTGCTTTGTGTTTATAGTACTTTTATCTTTGCCTTTTCTTTCTTTTAAGAGATGTTGGGTACTGCGTACATTTTAAATGAGATTCATTTTCTCTCGAGAATATCCAATCCCATACATTTCTTTGAAATCTCACCTTTTAAAAGGGGTATCTTGAAGAGATGGAAATAAATTTTCCCTACTTTACTATCGCGTTCATTGAATATAGCACGCCAGGTTTACAGTTACTCACACGGAAGCATATGAACCGGGAGGATTCTGCTCTTAAGAATTACTGTCTGACGATCAATTCCGCGCGGGGAGAAAATTAATTTGGGCCACAGGGTGGAAGTTTCACGAGGAATCCCCCATATTTGAGGTATTTTAAACTCGGACCCATTGTTGGCGCTCTATATTTATAGCCAATAACCGCCTTTAACGCGCCATTTTGCAGATAATAAATTAACCTTTTTATTATTCAGCACTTCGGACGTGAGATTTATTTGCGAATTCATTAAGATTAGGGGGTTTGGAAGAATGCCGCCGACTTGCCTCGAGAGCACAGTTAAAATTACATTTTAATCCACAGTAATACTACTTGTCATATTCGTATTCAACCGCTGCGGAATATTTCAATACTCTTTAATAGATTCAGACTAATTGACAATCCTTTGTAAAATCAAAAAGAATACTCATAGAAAACAAAAGTTAAATTTTCTCGCGATTAGGGACTTTCGTGCATTTAAGAGTACTTGCATTACCTTTTTCGATTCATTTTTTTCATTTTTATATATTACTATATGATATAATAAAATTTGAATGAGTTTCAATGAACAAAAAAAATCATGAGTAATTTTGAAGGACGGTGTTTTTTTTATTCTATGTATTTATTTATTAATTAGCGATTAACAGTTTTAAGCTATTGAATATTTATAAAAGTATATAAATTCATCATAACTGTCATATAATGAACGCCATATACTACGATGACGTTTTTTTCAACTACTGCCTGTAAGAAATTTTACAAACGGATATCCGAAATTGCATACGAATTAAACGAAAGGAAAAAAGGAAAAAATAAAGACGATTGATCGTTGCCCAGTGGTTGGACTAATTTAAACGATAAAAAACCTTTAAATTTTGTATTTAACTAAAATTTGACCTTTTAGTTTTAAGATTCATATACCAGTTTTAAGTCATTTGGAGACATTTTTAAAACTTATTTGTAATTATGGAATTCACCAGTAGACATGTGGTTTATGATTTAAACGTTATTAAAACCTTCATAACTCGGATAACTTTTAATTTGCTCATTTGACCCTCATACGCTTCATACCCTGTCAGGATTACTAAATACAAATTTAACAGTTACAACCCTCTTGTCGGAATCATACAAACTTGGTCCAAAAATACTCAACTTAATTTATTATTCTTAATAAAATCGTAGGTTTTTTTCAAGGTCCGCCGACGAGGATCTACTTAAGTCATTTATTTTACTGCATCTGTCCTTGCTCATTTCCACCACTTGTTTATATAGCCCACCCTTCGCAATTTAGTGGCATGGTACGGGGGCTCATCGCCACCGTGGGAAATCAAAGGTGTGACTGTAAAGGTTCATTCATAAAAAGAGAAAAACGCAATCCCATGGTAGTTGCAAATTCTATCTCAGCGAATAAAATAAAACCAATGAAAAATAGACTCATTAAGATATATATGTACACAATATTTAATTAATATGTTGTTAAAACCATTTTTTACTGAAGTGAATAAAACATTAGCAGAATTCTGATATCCCGTTTCTATGTTTTTTTTGTTTTTTTTTTTGGAGAGTTGATTAAGGTTGAGAATAAGAAAAATTTACAAAAAACATTTGAACCCCGTATTAGCGCATCAACAACGCCCCTTTTATCTTCATAATTTCGTAATCGTTATTTTTCTTTGTTGCTTTCTTATAATTTATTTGTGTACACCTAAAATGAACATTTGACGACTTTGAAGATAAAAATAATTTGATTGATTTTAAAAAACGTTGATGTATAGATTATTGATGAAGAAAATTTCAATTATGACTATTTGATAAGATTAGATTTGATTAAAAAAAACAAACTAATCCAAAATAAAGACTGACAAATAACACAGAAACAGTGTTTGAAAAATGAAAATAAAAATTAAGTACAAAAAATTTCTACAAAATATAAAATAAAAAATACTGAATTTAAAAGTACAGAAAAAAACAACAGCAAGAAATACAAAATAAATTATAATGAGCAAGTAAAAAAAGAAGATTTTGAAATAAAAAAAATCATTAATTCAATTAATTACACGATGCGTGTCAAATTTTCAGCAGATAGCTTTAAAGATATACCAAGACGTTTTTTTAATGATTCATTAACTGAAATTCAATCTTTTCGAACCGGATTCAAAATTATTTAAAAAATTATTTGGACCACACACTGGGAGCATTGAATTTTTATTTTATTATTATAAAATACAATATACTGAAAAACATGTTTTTAAGGAAATTATTTGATTTACACAGAAAAACATTTTCTGGAAACATAATAAACCGGAAACGTAGAATTTTGGTAGAAATAATATACATTTTGCAAGGTAATATGTATGATTGATAATACAAAAATATGTTAACGTTTTCCTTGGAAAATATGAAAATGTTTGTGTGTAAGAAAAATGTCGAAAAGCCCCTGTAACAGATATAGAAAATACGACTAAAAAAATATGAGATAAAAATCAATTCGATTTTGTAAGTTAAACATGAATATTTTTTTTGTGAATATTTTAAAAGAGAAAATACATTTGAATAAAATATATGGTTTTGTTTTCCTCTCTAAAAACAGGTCAAGATTATCACATAATAATAATGAATTAGACCATTCTGGCATTTTATTTTCAGTCATGTTTACTGCTACCATCGTTTCAAGATACGTGGATGAGAAAATTTATGTTACTGAACTTGGTAGGGAATCCTTAATTGCATTTGTTTCTTCTTAGAAAATGGAAGGGGAGGTTACTGAGAAGAAATTCGAGAACGGAGAACGGATATTAAGAATATTCTATTGTCAGTTCTTCTCACTACAAAGGAATTGTTTTCGCAATGTCTCTTAGAGATTTTCAAGCTACTTTACCTATTAATACGTACTTTTGCATGAATTTTTATAAAAATAGTCAATCTTCTTTAAACCCTTATCCCCACCCCAATGGTGCATAGGGAACTGCATCATATAAACGAAATGTTATCTTGATCTTTAACACATGAAGGAAAGGTGATCATCCCTCAGTTTCAGGTACCAGTCCAGTATTAAATACGTATTAGTGTGAAAAAATCACTCATATTTATTTGAACCCAGGACCTCCAGAACGGTAGCCGAGCGTGCTTACCATTACACTACGGAGGCGGACAATAATCAATACCTAAATAAATTGTTTTCTTATATTTTTTCACGTCTCTTTTAACTTCTTATTCTTCTTCATTTCATTCTTCTTTTTACATAATCTCATAGTACTTACATATGAGAAAGATGCAGAGAAGCGTTTGCAGAGGCCTCCATCAATAAGCTACTCAAAGGCCACTCAGTGCCCTATTCTTTCTTTTCTCTTCCCACCTTTGTATTTTGAAAAAGTATTTTTTTTAATATTTTTTTTATTCTTTACAAAATTCCAAAATATGAAGTTAATAAAATGCCTTCAAAAATGTAATTCACTTACCTCAATTCATAATTTAATAAATAATGATAACAAATACATTGCAAAGTACATGTATAAGATATTCAATATTGTAACAGTTCACTAAATATTTAGTTATTTTTCAAACAATGAAAGCATGTTTATTTTTGTAAACCTTTAGTCTGACGATCCCGTATAAAGAATTTTGCTATCGCGATCTTACTATAAAAATTCTAGGTCACCCTCAAATATGTCAGTTCAAGAAAAATACATTTTGAGACAAATTTTATCTATCAGTAATTTTTTTCATCAATCAGTAAGTTATTTGAGAATACATCCGCATCAAAATGTGTGTATTTTATAATTTTTTTAATTCAAAGCAATATTTTTTTTTTTAAGTAAGGTTTATACTTGAATGCGACCATCGAATTGACAAGTTTTTGTTTGACTTGAAATATAAAACGTTGGAATCTAATTTTTTCAAGTAGATATTTTTTCCAGCTCAGATATTGATCTATTGACGGCTACCTATTCACTTGAAAATTTCTCAGATCAATCACATGAAAATCCCTTGGCCAATGCATGCATTGACATGTATTGCTGTTAAATATTTTTATTATTATTTAAAATATTAAAATTCCTGATATTTTGACATAATGTATTATTAATCAGACATAAAATTCGACACCACGGCAAATATCTGTGTCATTAAAATTATTGGAAAACCATAAAATATTTTTTTTCTTTTAAAATATAAATGAACACTGTCCGAGCGCAGCTGGCTAAAAACACAAGTCGCTCACTCCTTTCAAGAATGTCATAAATCAAAAATCTTGATTTTTCAGGAGACGTTTTTAAAGTTCAAAAATATAACACAATGTATTAAAAATAAATATCAAGCCACTTATTGAACTTTTTACTTTGCAACTGATCTTTTTAGGTAAAACCTGAAGGTTTTTTCTCCATTTGAAAAATATTTAGTTTATTTAAAAAAATAATTAAACAATACCTTTTCTTCAAAATGCGAAAACAACATTTTTTGCCGTGTAGCGGGTAAATATTAAGTTAAAAATATGCCTCTTTTGCTGGGATGTAGTACATTTTCTGGGCATTCTGAAAACATACACAACTGAAAATTGACGGTTTTTGATTTATGACGTTCTTGAAAGGAGTGAGCGAAGTGTTTTTCTTGAAAAAGGTGTACTCATCAATATAGCTTCTCAATAGATATATACACAACTTAACTCTAACGACTTTCTGGATTGATGGTCCCATTTGATAGCAAATTACGATCGGGGACAAAATGTATAATCCCTCTACCTACCAAGTTTTTTCGATTGGTCGAATATTGAACAATTATCTTTGAAACCGGATTCTTTGTTTTTTAGTTCAATTTTAACTTGGAAAAAGAAAAATCACCATTCCTTTGTGAATCTTTTGAGAGTAGTTTTTTTTTTTCGAAGGATGAGGAAACGAGTCATTTTACACTTTTAATAAAATCAATTGTGCTACATTATACAAGCTGAAAATTAATATTCAGATCGAATGAGAAAATATTTTTGAAAAATGACAAAAACGCTAAAAAAAAATGTTGGTAACCTTAAACATACAAGAGTATCTATAATATGTATTTTTTACTGTAGCCGTGGAATCTTTTTTCATAAAGTACCCAGTAGTTCTGTGAAAATATTTAAAACTATATACCAATAAATAAAAACATGTCGAATAACAGTGAATTTACATTGATATCATTTTATCTCGTATATGCAATGAATATGTAAGAAGACTGAAAATATTTTTTGAGTGTAGTTAGTTTTCAAAGGATGAGGCAGCAACCCATTATACACTTAAAATAAAATCAATTATTCTACATTACACAGTTTAAAAATTTAAAAATTAATAATTATTTCGAATCAGTGAATATTTTTTTTAAAATGGCAATAGCCAGCATAAAAATAGATTGATATTTATAACCCTATATACAATATAAAAAAGTAAAATATATATTTAAAAAAAAAAATATTTTTACTGAAACAGTGGAATGTGATTTCAGAATGTCCCAGTAGTTCTGTGAAAATGTTTAAAGCCGAATACCAATAAAAAACATGTCAGATAACAGTGAATATACATTGATATAATTTTCTCTTATATGTACAGTGATATGTAAAAATAATGGGAATATTTTAAGCGACATTAGGTCCGGAAGCGGCTCAGCTAAACTATCTTGCCCTCACCTATTGGACTGCACGAACTGAGGAAGAAATAAAGAGATATTTTAAAGTGTACATTTGAAGGATACGTGGAGTCCTGTGAGGTTCCTTTTTACAATACGGAAGTGTTGTCTTGATAAGTGTCTCTCTGATCTCATCTCAGGCGGAAAGGATTCTACCTATTGTTCTTTTGAGTCCGGAGTTAGCATGAAGTTGTGTGATCGATCTTCCAGGGATATTTCTTCTTTGTAAACGGCTTCCCATTTTCCATTTGCCAAGCTCGATAATACTACATGATGGCTTTATAAAGCGTTTTATGTGCCTCCGATTTCTTATTGTTGAAAATATTGTTAACAACTTCCAAACCTCGTTTACCTTATTCAAACGATAAAAATATTTTAATTATCTTACTTTCTTAAAGAAATACACATATATATATATATATATATATATATATATATATATATATATATATATATATATATATATATATATATATATATATATATATATATATATATATATATATATATATATATATATATATATATATACATATATATTTTTTAGTTAAGTTATTCACAGATTGCGTTAAAATTTTGTTACAACGTGTACGGCTGGTTTATTACAGTTGATTTATTTAAAATTGAAATTTCTTTTATCTGTAGTATTGATCAGAAACTGCCATTTCTGATCAATACTAAAGATAAAAGAAAAAAATATGAGAAACGTTTGATGAAAATACTGCCTTTTTCTTATTTTTTCTATGAACGTGTTTAAACATTCAATAAGGGTGTAACGTAATCAATATTTCTATTTACTCAAAATAAATGCATTTAAGTTTAAATTTAACAAGGGAATTAAACATGTTAAAATACTTCACTAACCACTTTAGTGTGCATTTTCACAGGTTTTGGGTTTTATTTGGACATAATGTATGATGCCGCATCGGATTTGCGGCGTGCGGTTCGCGTACGAGTCTAAACCAATAATGTATTATAACTTTTAGCGCATGTTTGTGCCTCGTCGCATGAAAACAATATGGTCCTTACATTTGGTTTCGGAGAACTCCAATACTGTCTCATTTCTATCCACGATAATACAAACCATTACCAGAACTTACACAATATCAGGATATGGCCACGTGACGCCTCTTGAAACAAAGCTATCAGAATATTATTGTGGCATTGAATGTGATATGTCCCTACATATTTGTATTTTCCTACGAGAATAGAAACCTTTTATTATAAAAGTCTTCCACAGAATTGTCATAAGATACCCAAGGTGTAGAGAAAAGTTCAGATCTTGCATAATCCGGAATAACAAAACTTTATTCGATGAATTCAGAAAATAAAACTAGTGTTATTTCTACAGTATAACTTAAAAAAAAGGTTTTTAGGTGGTTTATAATCGATTTATTAACGAAGTTGGGTCAATTGTTTGCTTTAAATCATTTCTAAATATGGCAAGATAATAGAGTTCCTGAAAAATATAATCATGATAGACGATAGATTATACATATTAAAACTTTTATAATTTATCATATGAAAACCTTTTTTATTACAAGAAAAAGTGAAAATAAACATTTTAAATGAAAACGTTATACAAATACAAAATATTTTCAAATGTTACAATGAAATAAAAAACAATCATTAATATATGTTTTGTTTAATAAAAATGTATCACAAAAATTATTTAAATAAAATTTTGTACCTACTGGGCCTAAATAAAAATGGTCATTTGATTCAACTGTTTGTAGAAAAAAATATTCTTTGACATGCGTTAACAAGTCCTTAAGGTTACAAGTATTTGTTTTGTATTTTCTTAAATACTCAATTTATCGAAATGTTATGTTTAAAAATACATAAAGTTATATATTTTGAGAGAAAAGGGTTATTTATTCTTAATAGAAAGTTTCTACACTTTTTAAATCATATATCATCACTTTTTGTCCCTTATTGCTACATTAAATATATACAATAACATACATCAAATATTTATATTTTCAGCATTTCAAAAATTCTTGAAAACTGGTAAAATGGGTTTTATTGATTGACTGTTAAAATGGTCGTATTTTTCATGATATATTTTTTTAAATGAATCGAATCGAAAATAAATTATGAAAAATATTCCGTAGATTTTTTTAAGGATTATTAAACTCTTGCGCACAAATTGTCACAAATATTATATAATATATCTCGGAATTTATATCTGTACATACGCGTTCTGAATCACAAAATCACATTTTTTTATTGGAGGGTCTATATGAATTTAAAGTTTGTATTTCAGCGTGGAAACGGGTTTTTTTCCAGAGTAAAGTAAGACGCGCGTATGATTCGCAAGGAGTTTGTGCGAAACCTTTACGAACTTTTCCAATGTTTTCACTCTAGTGGGCACAAAAAACGACATTTTCTCTAGAGAATTTTTACCCTAAAAGTATAAAGTAAGCTTACGTCTTCAGTAGCCGACGTCTAAATGATCTGTCAAATAGATGCTAGGAATAAATGAGCTTAGCAAAAATGTCCATGATTGCTGTTTCTTTTTTCTAGGGACTTTCTGAAATAATTCCCATTCGTATTCCAGGTGATTGAACACTACTTACTTCACCCCTTTTTCTAGGAAATTAAAAAGTTTAAAAGTATAATTAATTTCTTTTAAATGGCTACATTTCCCGAGAAAATCAATGATAGGGAAACTGGGTTAAATTTGATAAATAAAACTTTTTTTTTTTCATTTTTTTTTTCATTAAAGGAATTACCAACAAAGCGTCTATTTTAGATGCTTGTCTGCAGGTAGGATAGTAAGGATAGGAAAAGTAAATGTGAAAAATACATCACAAACACCTAGACCAATTGAAAATAAATCTTTCTTGAATTCATTTTGCAATTGGCGGAAATCGAACCGCTACGCCAGTTTCGCAGTCGAGCGTCTACCCAACTACGCCGCAGCGCCTGCCCAATAATAAATATTTAAAAAAAACATATCATGGGAAAAACCATTTTAAACAAAATCATTCAAATATTACTTAATTCATATTTTACGCTATATAACATAGGTACTTCAATGCATATTGGAAAAATTTGAGTATCTTTTATGGGGAAACAATATTTTTTAGGAGATATGTATTTATTAGTGGAAATAATATGAATTGAATATTAGCTAAAGTAAGAAAATGAAGATATGTAGATGTTTCACTAAGACGAATCAATGAAAAGAGAGCATGTAAGTCTCGGCCTGCCATCTACAATACTTACGTAAGTACGTATAACAATATTTTTTTTAATAGTGGTATTTACCAAGTAAAACTTAAATTAAAAATAGATAAATATTATCAAAAAGTGACTGTCGAATCAATTAATGAAACACGTAAAATCATATATCGATAAAACCGTATAAAATATGACCATGTAAAGTACTTATTTGCATTCGTGTAAACGATGTTTACATCTAGATATATCCGGATCAAACGTGCCATTATATAATACATAAATGCAATGATTTTATAGTATGAGAATACTTATTATCATTTTAGTTGCTTGTCTGCGGTAATACTTACGTTAATATGTATTCATATCTAGTCTTCGTATGGATAACTAAGATAGCTAATAAAACGTTACAATATTTCCCAGCCTTGTCAAATTGTGCTAATCGATTTGCTGTGTTTTATATTGTATTTTCATGTATTTCAATATTATTTTTTGACATCTCATGAAAAATGAAGAAGCATTTACGGGGCTGGCGACCGTCATATTCTTCTTCATCTTTGATAAGATGTCAAAAAATAATATGAAAATAACTCCTGTTATTCGAGATAATCCAATTTTGTGGACACAGTCAAAATGTTGTATTTAAATATTGTTTGTGTAAAAATTGGCGTTTTGACAAGTGATTTTTTGAATATGTACCTACTATATTTCGAATGTTCGTTTATGAAGTGTTAGTAAGCATTTCGAAAATGATAGAAATTCAATATTCTTGTCTGTGCAAATAAACCAATATTCATCAATCACGTCTACTCAATTTATTTTTACTTGAAATATTCAAAGCTTCGAGGGAATCAAAGAAGAAAATAATGTTATTATTTGATTTATATTCTAGCACATTCTTTTTGAAGAAATGTGCGTATTCAGAATAATCAAATAAACTCAAAAATATTGATGAATACGTTCATTATTGTCTATGATTCTTTTTGGTAAGAATTCTATATGTAACGCTAACACTTTGTAATTCCTCTACCTCCATAGTGTTGTATTTAGGTACCGTAATGGAGGTTCAGAGTTCCATTTTTAGGGGGGTAAAAAACAGCATTTGTGATATTTGACTATAATATGTATTAAGTGTAGCACGAGGTGTGCAAAAGGAGGATGAAATTACACTGAATGTTGTCAAAATGCATTCTCTCAGAGGAATATGCGTCAAAACATTGTATGATAGAATAATATTAAGTACCTAGGCATTATAATTGATAGTAATTTGAAGTGGAAAGTACAAATAGCCACTATGGTCAAAAGAATTAGGAAACTTATTTATGTATTCATTAGACTAAGAAATATTTTATCTCTAAAATATATAAAAACAGTCTATTATGCTTTAATACAATCAATTCTGCAGTATGGAATTATAGGCTGGGGAGGAGCTTATAAGACAAAGTTAAAATCACTCTCTATTATTCAAAAAAAGATTGCAAAAATAATTCTTAAAAAGCCCAGAACTTACCCATCAAAACTAGTATTCGAAGAACTTAATATACCAACTATTGAAGAAATTTTTAATAAAGCCGCTATCTTACAAACTTTTAAAGAAAAAACAATTGAAGTGCAAAATTCAAGTAACTCTAGATATTCTAATAATTTAATTTTGCACAGATGTAAAACAACAGCAGCGTTACACCATTATACGTACATAGGTAAGAAAAACTTTAATAAACTTCCGGAAAACTTAAAATCTATAAAAAATTATCAAACTTTTAAAACTAAAATTAAAAAATATTTAAGACTCACCCCTTCCTAGACTCCATACCAAAGAATGTTTATTTTTAATTTTTAATTTACCTTGTTAATTTTTTATTTTCAATTTTAATTTACTTTGTTTTAATTTACTTGGCTTATAAAAAATAAAAAAATAAATGTGAAACGAACTCCCTCTCTAAACACAAGTATCTACTTTATTAGAAAGGTAGAAACGTTATATATAAGATGTTCTGTATATTTACCTATTTTGTATTTCAAAAATGTATTTTTGTAAAAAAAAAAAAAAATAAAAAAAAAAATAAAAAATAAAAAAGATGTTCGAATGGTGATATAAGCAAATAATGCAAGGCTGATATAAGCATTATCAATAAAATAAATAAAGGCGTGTTGAGATGGTTTGGACATGTGGAATGAATGAGTGAGGATCGAACGGTAAAACAAATTTATGAGACGAATGAAGTTGGAAATAGGAGTAGAGAAAGACCAAAGAAAACAAAGCATGATCAAGTATGTCAAATAGCGGTTAGGTCAGGAGTCGGAATAATCTGCTGGTATGTATGAGGAGTTTGCATGAATCCGGAAGATGCAATGAATGTTTGCAAAGACAGAGCGGTTTCGCGTTCTATTCTCTCTACCCACCCCTGCGGAGAATCAGCGTGAGGGTTAGTTAGTTAATAAGTTAGTCTATAAATTGTTTATTTATTCATTAAAACCTTCATTTATTGATTCAGCAATTCACCACTATTTCTTAAAATCTATTGTGACACGTGTTTTGATATATTCCGAATCATTTTGATGCGGTATGCATCGAAACACATCTCACAATTGATTTTTAGAAATAGTATTATTTACGAAGTATTTTTTTTATTAAAAATTAAATAACCTCATTTAAATTATCTTATTTAAGATTCAGAGACATGAAATCCAATTTTTCATCTGTTTCTCATTAGGTCAAAATTTTTTCCAGAATGGACCAATCGCTGTCAAACCTCATTCGACTTTACGAAGGTTTCATTTCATTAGTACGGTCATTCCGGTCGAACCTCTAGATCCAGTGAGGGGGCAAGAAAATAATGTAATCAGGTTTCTAATGGGCTATTACCTTTGTCCAAGGGATGATTTTTTCTTCCTTGAACACTAAAAATGTGCTGAACTTTACTTTTACGAGTTTAAAAAAAAAAACACTTTAATCATCATTAATATCAACTTTTGACATATTTACTTTTTCTTTGTTTCACCAATCATGTAATTTAAAAATATAAGTAATTTAATATTTTATTCTTCTAGGAAAACTTTGATTTATTTAAAATTTACCATAAAATATTCAAAGTACCTTGTAAAAGGAATCACTGATTGAACTACGGAGTCCCGGTTCCAAGCCTAATGTATGGAAGTGAAGCATGGAGTTGGCAAAAGAAGGATGAAAGTAGATTGAATAAAGTCTAAATCCACCCTTCAGATAAATATGCGGCAAAACGATGTAAGATAGACGTTCGAATGATAAAAAAAGAAAGAAAAAAATTTAGATATGCATTAGAAATAATAATAAGAAAAGTTTGTTGAGATGGTTTAAATATGTAGAACGTATAAGTGGAAAAAAACGGTAACACAAATGCATGGGGTAAATAAAGTTGGAAAAAGGAACCAAGAAAATTTTCACATGATCAGATATGTGAAATAATTTAAAGCGCTCGGCTTGCATGCATCAGGAGATGCATGAATGAATGTGGAAGTGGCGTTCTATTCTCTTTTCCTACCCCTACGGGGAAGCGGCGTGATGGTTAATTAGTTAGCCAGTAGTAAGTGTGTAAATAGTGCTAAAGTAGTGGCGTGTTGTGTTGTTTACATACTGGTGTAGTAATTGTCCTGGCGAGAGATTGGTACTTCATAGGGACGGTAGACTAAAATTTTAGCGGTTTATTATGTACCGACATTACGTATATTTTATTATATTAACGGCATTACTGCCTTCTACAAAAAATAACAAACAAACTAGAATTTTAGGTATATTACATAGAAAATATTAATAAATTATATAAAATAAAAATAAAGAAATGAAAAAGAAAAGATAAGTAAAAGTAATAAAAAAAATGTTAAACTTGGTGAATTTTTTTTTTTAAAAATTGGTACAAATTAGGGAAGCTACTAATCGAAATAAAATTCATACCAAGAGATCCAAAAAGTGCTCTGTAAATTTTGAAAGATATTTATTTATACGTACTAAAAATATCAACTAATGGCCCGTATTCATTGCCATATCTAAAAATATATATCATATATTGTGTTAAAATGAATGAAAGCAAATTTCATGATTTAAATATTAATCAAAATTCAAAATAAAACATTTTGTTATACATTCGAAATATTCACAACATTTTGAGTGTGTCCAAATACTTGTTCACAAAATCTGGATTATCTCCAATTAGTTATTTTCATATTATTTTCATAATAAAAATTAAAATGGAATTTTCTGGCGTCTCTCATGTGTGTGATTATAATCCAGGATTCGGACCTCACATACTAAAATAAGAGTTTCTGCTTAGTAAAAAGCTTCTTAACATCTCACCAATAGATGTCTCTAGTGAAGTTCTAGTGATTCAAGAACAAGGTTTCTAAATTGGTTCATATATATAGATTTTGAGTAATGTGGTGGTCAATAATGGGTAGAATTCGTGAATGTTACACGTGTGTAAAGTGATCATTTAAACCAGCCTATGACGGTCGTCAGCCCCGTAAATGCCCAGACATCCATATTCTTCTTCATCTTTGATGAGGTGTCAAAAAATAATATTTCAAAATATTCATTTATCGTATTGTAAATTACCCACTTAAAATATCGGTTGATTAAAATGAAATACAATTTATGTACCAAAGAATTAACAAAATGATAATTTAAATTATCATTGTTACAAATGGTGTCATTCATTTGTAATAGAAATTAATGTTATGTAAATTCGTTAGGGCAGTTTTGAATAATGAGTCTTAATTATGCAAAGCTCTATTTTCGCTTAAACGTAACAATATTCAAGAGAAATGTATTATTTCATTACATAAACATTTGATTGACGGTCGACGTAACGATTTTACTTTAATTAAATTTGACGTTTAAATGTCCTTTTATAAAAAAATTAAATATATGTTTATACATATATATATATATATATATATATATATATATATATATATATATATATATATATATATATATATATATATATATATATATTATATATATATATATATATATATTTATATATATATATATATATATATATATATATATATGTATATATATATATATATATAAATATATATATATTTATATATATATATATATATATATATATATATATATATATATATATATATATATATATATATATATATATATATATATATATATATATATATATATATATATATATATATATATATATATATATATATATATATATATATATATATATATATATATATATATATATATATATATATATATATATATATATATATATATATATATATATATATATATATATATATATATATATATATATATATATATATATATATATATATATATATATATATATATATATATATATATATATATATATATATATATATATATATATATATATATTCTGTCTGCCTCCTTAGTGTAATGGTTAGCGTGTTTAGCTACCGTGCTGGAGGTCCCAGATTCGATTCCCATGAAGAGGTGGTTACTATTCAACAAACATAAATATTTCTTTGATGAAATCTTCGTAAAAACACTTGATATTGATATAATGAATTTAAATATATTTAAAATAATCATTTATAATATGAGGAAAACCAGATATATTCTTATTTTTAAACATAAGTTATTACATTGCGACATCTCCACAGAGATTAAGAAGAACATGTAAATCTGGGTATATATACAGGTGTACGTAACATTAACCATTTTAACCCTTGATTGACAACCACATTCCTCAATTTTTTAAATTCATATCTCATATCACTTCATGTTTGAGTATGCAGCAGCATCTATCTTTGATTTGAGAAGATATAAAATATACCCTTTTTATTTAAATACATGCAATATCCTATCTGGATTATTTTACATACTAGGAGACGCCTAAAAACATATTTACACTGTGATAATTATCTGCGTTTATAAAAAAACAACATTGTTATCATTTCAATGGCCGTGAAATATGGTAAGATTTCAAAAAGCTTGAATTTTAAAATCTAATATATTCTTTACAAAATTTTGAATGTGTCCAAACACTTGTTCACAAAATCTGGATTATCACCAATTACAGGAGTTATTTTCATATTATTTTTTGACATCTCATCGAAGATGAAGAAGAATATGGAAATCTGGGCATTTACGTGTGTAAAATGATCACTTAAACCAGCCTATGACGGTCGCCAGCCTCGTTAATGCCCAGACTTCCATATTCTTCTTCATCTTTGATGAGATGTCAAAAAATAATTGTATTATATTCTGTTTAAATTAAGTCATATAAATCACAATATTTTGAATTCATTGTCTTGATTATGGAAAAAGTGTAAAATAAAAATTATTTTGCTAACATGTGCGATGTGTGCTGCTAATGAGGGATTAGAATTGGTTGTTTGGCATGTTTGCAAATCTTTATTTGCCGAGCAGAAATCCGGTCAGAAAGGGTATGAACGGGTAGCATGTTCATTTAATGGCAAACTTAGGTGAAATGTCCAACAGCCGGCTAGGGGCTGACCGCCATAATAATGTACCGGACTTCATGCTCCCATATCCCTCGTCAATTTGGTAAATAGATTTCTTGACACTAGATCCAGCTGAGTGTTTAATATAGGGCGACCCTTGTATTCACAGTCGCTGTATAAACAATACCCAACATAACTAGAAACCTCAAACAGCACCCATTCAATCGAGTTTTAGTTTTGACAAATGGTTACTCTTTATGAGGTATAATAAAGTAGGTATAATAAAATTACATTAAATATAAGGGTACCGTAGAATGGGGCTACTTGATCTTTGATGTGTTACTTGAGCCCAGAACAAAAAAATGATTTAGATCATGACCCCGAAGATTTAGACCCCGTAGAATGGGGCTACTTGAACTTTGATGTGTTACTTGAGCCCAGTACAAAAAATATTTAGATCTGTATTTGGTCTACAATAATGAATGTATTGACATGATTCATTGTTTCCCTGACAGGTGACACTTATTGTCACGATACGTTCATTATTATAGATCAATTACAGATTTAAAACTCTTTTTTGTACTGGGCTCAAGTAACACATCAAAGTTTAAGTAGCCTCGTTCTGCGGTACCCGGAATAAATGTCGTTTTTAATATGAAAAATCTGATATTCTTATTATTTTTATGTTTCATGTTTAATTATTATATATATTTTCCTTTATTCTCTGTGACCTTTTTTCATCTTGCTGGTAACATTTCAAAGCATTTGTAAATAAAAATCTTAGGCTTCTACTTAGGAATTATTTAGTTATACCCCTTTTCACATCATCATTGTTTATGTAATTTTTTCCTTAGAAATGTTACATCAAACAAAAAAGTGGCAGTCCGCAGGAGCAAGGTTCAGAGAGTATGATGAATGTCTAAAAACATTACATTCGAGACTATTAATTTTTATTCTGCTGTATGCTGGCGAGCCTTATTATGTAGCAAATATGTTTTTTTCGATTCACCAAAGACATTTTTTTTTATTTCTACCTATATGGTACATACGATAATACAATGTTGAAGGTAGAGGAATTTTTAGGAATTTTATTTCGCTTATTTAAATGACTAGTCCAATTTTCTAGCTTTTGGTTGTTATAATTATTTTGGAGGTTCCATGCAAATTTTAACAATTTTCTCATTTTATTCTCTCCACTCTTCCACATTCTTGTGTCTGTAATTGTATAATAAATGTTATATAATTTTTTTTTCCATGTTTTTGCACATCACCCAGAGTTTTAATTTTATTATTATTATTTTTACAGGGAAACCCACAAAACCATTAAGAGACATGTCTGCAGGTAGGGTAGTAATGATAGGAAAGTTTAACTTGGAAAATACACCACAAACACCCAGACCAATTGAAAAAACTATTGAATTCATTTTGCAATGCGGGAATCAAACTCGCGACGCCAGTTTCGAAGTCAATTATTATAGGCATTATAGGTATATTTATTCAAGTGTTTTATAACTGTATTATTGATCTTTGAAGAGTTGAAAGATGTGAGATACAGGACATTAAACCGGAAGGATAAATCCCCTAAACGAATGTCCTGAAGGAAATCAAAGTTAGGAAATAAGGGGCAGTCAAAAAGTATGTGATCGACAGTTTCATACTCTATTCTTCATGCGCACAACAAATTACTCACTGAATTATTTTTTTGTGGGATGCTAATAGAGAACACATTGAGTTTGGGTAATTTAAGAGACACAAAATACTTAATATTATATTATTTCATTTATACTATCATAAATATAAGTTGATGTATGTGTAAGCATACGCAAGCCCGTAAAATTTGTTAGAAGTCCAAACATGTTCATTGCTATTTGCAAAGGAAAATCAGCTTTTGATATTATTATTTCTCGTTTAAGCTTTCAGGCGGGTCGACACCGTAGGAATGAGATGTTATATTTGTTTTTAATTTCATAAGCAAATATAGCCTACGTAGAACAAATATTTTAGAACATCATTCGCATAACCATATCCTCAAACCGAAACAGCATATATTACGTTATTCACGATTATACATCTTGAATTTTTATCAAGATTTCATCAAATAACATATATATCTTTTGAAAGATACCCACCTTTTATAAACACATATTAATATATACATGGTTCAATTTCGAAACATAGTGCTTAAATCATTAGAATTTCACTAGATGCATCTATTGGTGAGATGTAAAAAGCTTTCAAATTCTTCTTCATCTTTGTAAGAATGTCAAAAAAAATATGAAAAATAACTGCTATAATTTAAGACAATCCAGATTTGTGAACAAGTATTTGAACTCACTCAAAATGTTGTATATTAGCATCGTTTATAGAATTACCTGTTAAATTTTAAATGTAAAAAAATACCATTATTAACTTACTTTTACGAAATTATCTTTTGTTTAAATAATAAACCACTTATGTATGTACCTTGGTATTTAATTTTAAATATTAATGAGATTTGAGGTAGTAATTTGCAAGTTAATTACAAAGTCACCAATTTAACAAGGTAATGTGAGAAACAGAGCTCTGGTTTTGCACTTCAACGTGTTTGTTTAGATTATCTGCAGATTACGTAGTTGATCTTCAGATTAAAGGTCTTTTCTCATTATCGTAACAGATATACACCTTATTCTTGCTTTTGTAAGGTTTTTTTGTAATTTCATTGAATAAAAATATATCACTTTCTATTTTTGCTTTAAATAATACATGAATGAATAAAAAATTGCTTTAAATAAGTAAATTTTTGAAAAGGATAGTATATAAATTTCGGAAAGTTTTTTTTTAATACGCAATATTTAAAAATATTTTTTTACATCTTAACATTGATGAAGAAGAATATGTAAATCTGGGTATTTATAGGGTTTATAGGCTAGTAATACATATACGTGATTACTTTTCACTCATGTAAGATTCACCATTTTACCCATGATTGACAACTACATATATGTATAATCAATCTCAATGACGTTCCATGATCGAAATCACAACAGATATCTATGATTAGATTTGGAAAGCTTTTTTTTTAGATTAGCAGAGACCTTTTTATTTGTATACTTTGGATTATTTTACATACTTAGAAACGCCAGAAAACCTGATTTTCTATTTTTTTATCCAGCTTAATTTGACTAGTTATTATATTCACAACATTTAAAGTGTGGCCAAATACTTGTTCACAAATCTGGGTTTCTCCACTTAGGTACCAAATTACTCCTTAGTGGAGAAACCCAGATTTGTGAACAAGTATTACGACACATTCAAAATGTTGTGATACAAAAACAAACTCAACAACAACAAAAAAAATGGAATAACATATTCTTACCAATAACTTCTCAATAAAAATAATAAAATTCTTAAAAATAACATACTCGTATTCTTGAAAACATTGCTGATTCTATAAAAAAGACAAGAATATTTAGTAACGGAGACAAAATTAGTACATTGTCATTTATTAATGTTTATTCATTATCTTCATAGTGTTATGTCTGCCTTCGTAGTGTAATAGTCAGCACGCTGGGCTACCGTAATGGAGGTCCCGGGTTCAATTCCCACGGGGGCTCAAATAAATAAAAGTGATTTTTTACTGCAATATTTATTCAATATTACCCTGGACTAGTAACTAAAGCGGAGGGCTGATCACCTTTCCTTCGTGTGTTAATAATTAATATAACACTGCGTTTATATAATACAGTGCTCTATGCACCGCCGGGTGTGGATAAGGGTTTTAAAATATTTATTAGCTTTCAGTTACGTTGAAAAAATATATGATATTTAATTGACTGCAATTAGTATTTACTCGTGCTATTATTTTGGTAATTTTTTTTTTTCAAAATAATAAAATATTGCTTTGTTTGTGACCTTTAGAAGGATATTGAAGGAGAAAGAATTTATTTGAAAAATATTTGTTAAATACGGTTTTTGGGTTTTGAACCAAATCTAATTAAAATTCTCAGCAATCGGGATTTTGAAATCATTATGCTAAGACTTAAATCCCCTCCGTTTGTTTATTTAGGTACTTACCCACTGAATCCGTAATCACTTTCTATCACCAAATTTATGTTTATATTATGTGAATTTATTTTGAAAAAACAAAATAAAGCGGAAGACCGGCAAAAACTTGATCAAGTATTTCAAATACTTGAAAGTGGCCAGGTCAAAAGTCGTAATAATCGGCGGGTATGTATGAGGAGATGCACGAATGTGAAAAAGGCGAAGATTGTCTGCAAATACAGATAAGTGTGGCGTTAAATTCTCTCTGCCTACCCCTGCAAGGAAGAAACGGTTAATTAATAAGTTAATAAAATAATAATTAAATACTCCATTATTCTTTTTTTTTAATATATTTTTTCAATAAAAAAAAAAATAATACTTATAGAAATACGTTAACAAAAATAAACACTCTGGGCTATGGGCTAGTGACCTATCAAGGGCTGGTAAAGTATCACTTTACAATCGTGCAACATTCACCATTCTACCCATGATTGACAATCACACTTCTCAAATTTTTGAAACTCCTTTTTATATCATTGATCTTATGACACAGTACACATGAGTCCACAACAGCTATTTATGTGGAATCGGGAAAGTACTGTCGTCTCGAACATTGTGCAGTCATAATATTGAACAATAGTACAATATTTCACTGTGGAAACATGAAAATTTGTTAGTTTTGCGAACAACAATGGACACTAGCGGTATCGTTGTTGGTTGAAGTACCAATTTGGGGAACGTTACGTTATTTGAGAGTCCACCATATAAGCTCCCTGTGTCGTTATTGCAAATAACTTTTGGGATATTCAAGAAAATATAAAATAATACGTAGACTGTTAAATATATGACTGAAACAATTCTGTACAATATTTTGAGTGTGTCCAATTACTTGTTCACAAAATCTGGATAATCTCCAATTACAGGAGTTATTTTCATATTATTTTTTGACATCTCATCAAAGATGAAGAAGAATACGAACAATTCTTCATTTGGCAACATTTTGAGCATGTCCAAATACTTACAGAGTTCACTTATTTGGCTTCTCCAAGTCGGAGTTCAACAAAGAAGAATAAGAATATGGAAATCTGGGTATTTACGGGGCTTACGACCTGACATTAGCTGGTTAAGTTATCACTTTACAAACGTTTAACATAAACCAATCTTTCTATGATTGATCTCTTAATCCAATGATGATTTATAAATACGATGCAATTCAAAAAGAGTATGGAAATCTGGTTATTTGTAGAGCTTACGACCAGTCATTGGCTGGTTAAGTGATCGCTTTACACACGTGGAACATTCACCATTCTACCCATGATTAGATTTTTTTTTAAATATTATAGTAAGGAAAAACCCTTTTTTATTTGTATGCAATATCCGAGCTCAGATTATTTACATACAAGGAATGCATGGAAACAGTTTTTCCAACCAACTTCCATGGCTCCCCGACGACAAAAAAATGCGAGTAGCAATAATTACAGGTATTAAAATTTTATGGAGCTTGTAATTTGACCAGTTATTTTATTTGTGAATAAGTATTTGTACACCCCTAAAATGTTGTTAATCTTATGAACTTAATAATAATAATAAACCCTTACCGCACCCCAATGGTGCATAGGGCACTGCTTTATATAAACGCAGTGTTATCTCAATCGATTACACATGAAGGAAAGGTGATCAGCCCTCCACTTCAGGTACCAGTCCAGTGTAATATTGAATAAATATTAGAGTGAAAAAATCACTCATATTTATCAAACCCCCCTGGGAATCGAACCCGGGACCTCCAGAACGGTAGCCGAGCATGCTGACCATTACACTACGGAGGCGGACATCACCTTTATATTAAAATATTACTTTTATTATAAAAAATGTCTATATAACTTTTAATACACTAATTATACGATAACAATTTATTTATATGAGTGGCTTATTTGCTTTTAAATACTTCCTTTTATTTTTTTCACAACTTCGTTTTTCGTTGCATTTGTACTGCAAACCACAGTAAAAACTTTATAAGTATGCATGAGCTATATAGTGTTCATGGGTACGTTAACTTTGATCCGGCTTAGAAAGTCTGGCTAGTCAACATACTCAATGTTAAAAAGTAATGTAAACAAACATCGCTCTCCAATCTATTTCGCTTCACTCTTGCAATTTTTGAGTATGTCAATGATCAACAAAGAGAGCTTGTGGAGATATAAAACAGAAATAGTGAGAAAGCTTTTTTATAAATATTTTTAAATAATTATGGTTTCATATGTTTACCTTATCAGTTTATTTTTCTTATTAAATACTTTATAATATTATCGCGTTTAATTAACTGTCAAATAAATTACAGGATTATCGCATAATTCTAAAAAATACATATATTAGAGATATAATATATATATATATATATATATATATATATATATATATATATATATATATATATATATATATATATATATATATATATATATATATATATATATATATATATATAACTCTTATCCACACCCCAAAGGTGCAAAGGGCACTGTGTCAAATAAACGCAGTGTTATCTTGATCGTTTACAAGTGAAGGAAAGGTGATCAGCCCTCCGCTTCAGGCACCAGTCTATGGTAATATTGAATAAATATTACAATGAAAAAATCACTTATATTTATTTTACCCCCCTTGGGAATCGAACCCGGGACCTCCAGAACGGTAGCTAAGCGTGCTGACCATTACACTACGGAGACGGACAAAATATAAATATGGCTTTTTATATTTAAAATCATACGAAAAATGCAGATCAGAATGATATTTTATGCATACAAAGAGAAAGGCAAAATAAAATATTTTTAAAACATCATCCATTGTTTACTTTGTGTAATACCACTTTTTTAAACACTTTTTTGTGATTACCGGTTTTGGAAAATTATTCCATCATCAGGTCATTAAAATAAAATTATTACTTTATAATAGGTGCCCTAATCCGCATCCAATGGTGCATACTCCGGATTAGGGTAAGATGTAGAAATACTTTGTATTACATCATCACCACAACCAGGTATTATTTCAGTACTTAGTATATGGTTACGCAAGTTTCAAAGTGTGATCTGTTCAACCCTTCAAGCCTGGTAAGACCAAGTACCTCTCAAGTGCATGATTGATAATAGCCATCTTTATATTTCAATAGAAGCTATACGGTTACAATGATGGAAGAAAGAGCTTTGTGCTATGTCACTTGATACTTAACGTTAACGGGAGATTACCTTTGAAAGTAAACACTAAAGAAACAGGAGATAAATCAACCCCGTTAATTATTTTAACAGGATGTATATAACGCTTCCAATGTAGAGATGTAACTAATGGGTAACTGTTACATTTTCGGATAACCGATTAGGATAATATTTGTTACTTTATAAATATATTTGTATGTATTTGTATATGTAGTCACGAATGAGTGCTTTTTAAAGTGGTAATATACAAAGTGAACGATGAATGATAAGGAGAGTGTTATATTACCATACCTACCACAAATTAAACAATGCTTTTAATATACAAAATACGTTCTACTTAGTTAAAAATCATTTATTTAAGTATGAAATATTAAACTTGTAGAGTGTATATTTATACTTTTATATTTTTTATCTTAAATATTAGTAATATTTACGATAAAAAAAATAAAAACCGTCTCTTTGTTAGGACAATCACTACAACTATCAGCTATCACTACAACAATCACTACTCGAAACCGGAAGACAAAAATATCTCGGTGAGCGGTTATATACTAATATAACTAACATGAAAAACAATACAAAGTAAAAATGACTTACCACAATGTGAGTGCTTTAAATATTAATAATATTGATAATATTATGTATTAATAATTTGGTTTATTTTGATGATCTTGATACAAAATAAATAAACTCTGTTTAAAATAAAATATTTTTTAAGTGAAAATAATTTCTAGAAAACACGACAAATTAATAAAGCATTTTTTAGGCATATTTTAAATTTTACATTATTATAAAAAGTTTATCAGTAAAATATATATTTCACCCTTTGCGTCCTACCCTTTTCCGGTTGAAATCTGCGTTAGAACATATAACATACAAGAGAACATTTCAATATAATATAGAATTTGATGTTTTTCAAGTGTATGAGGGAAGGACATAGGAAATAGTGGTATTATAATTTTTTGTTTGCTTTTTTTAATGTCGAATTTCAATTGCATCAAATACGTGATGAATACAAATTCACGATAAAATAAGTGAATTCCATAAAAATGTATATCAAAATAGGACACAAAATGCCTAACACTTTAGAAGTGGAACGAAAGGTCTAGCTTTGCGATGCGAAGGAAGTGAAATTCAGTCTTCTCCTGTTGAGTTTTCTTTGGTTTTCGCATAACTAAGCCAGATGTGGAAAAGTTCCCATGAATAGACTACAGTCGTCCATCCTACTCAATTGTCACCCTTATTTATTTAGACGTCAAAGGCCCCTTAACTGAATAAAGTGAATAATAAAACAACTTTATAGTTTTTTTCCACTTTTATTTTGTTAAACCGGTCTCATCTTTATGGACATCGTCAGGCTGATGGGAGGCTAGAAAAAAATCCATACACAACAAAGCGGACATCGAAAACCGTAATCAATAAAAAATTAATTGAATGAGTTTAAATAGTGAACTATAATGATAATAAATACATATAGCATATGGTAAGGGTTTGAAACAAAATTTTGATTTACCCTTAAGTTATTTCATGTTTCAAAAAAAACTTATAGACTACTTAAATTCATTTTGTCAGAAAAAATATATCGAAACAATGCACAGCTGGGTATAACTAATTTGATATAAAGCAGGTTTTTTTTTAAATTACATGTACATATGTGATGTAAATAATACCTTCATTATATTTTTTTTAAAATACAAAACACCCTTATTATGGTAAAACTTTTCTATTTTTTTCTTTACAAAGGAAGAAAAGTTTGAAAGGAAATTTTGGAACCCTCTAGATATTCTCAGCCTCTTTCAAACCTGACCTAAAGCAATCATTACGAAATTCTGTCTACTCTTTTCAAATAACAAAACCCCTCGATGTGAAGAGTTTTACGTTTTTTCTTCCACGAATAAGCTCTAGGGATTTTCTTTCGGTAAGTATACATTGAGTATCTAATAACATTATCATACGTATTACTTTGTTTCCAATTTAATAAGCATTTTGTACTTTTTTCATAAACCGAGGTTATATTTTTCGCAATCATCTTAGTTGAACGAGATTTAAAATTATTCATAAAGATTTTTCCTAAATAAAATGTGTAAATAATATCAAATATAAAATTCGCAATATAACAAGACATAAATGAGTGAATTAAAAGCAATCTTGAATTATTTTGGTAGATAATCTTTAAACGATCAGATTTCCATCTTATTTCATATAAAAACAACATATGCTTCATCTCACTTGATACACTTATAACATGTATTGATACTCGTATATCATCAGAAGCGTCAGCAGAAGGGTGTCCGCCTCCGTAGTGTTATGGTCAGCATGCTCAGCTACCGTTCCGGAGGTCCCGGGTTCGATTCCCAGGGGGTAAACAAAATCATTTCTTTTAACGTTATTAAACTTCCTTAACTAAAGTGATTTTTTCACTGTAATATTTATTCAATATTACCCTGGACTGGTACCTAAAGCGGAGGGCTGATCACTTTTCCTTCATGTGTTAACGATCAGGATAACGCTACGTTTGTATGACGCAGTGCCTTATTCACCATTGGGGTGCGGATAAGGGTTTAAATGAATGAACCATTGACATGAACATATATATGTTAATAATATTAAATATACGATTTTAACAGTGATTTGGTGTCTTTCTACGAAATTTATACAGTAAAGTACGTCAACAAACATATCTAGATTTCCTTTTATTTATTTATGCGTATTTATAAACCAAATTATTTTACTTACAGCTTGACTGTGAATAATAACATATTAGTTTTGCCTAATGGATTCCTAATGCTCATTACCCATTGTAGAATAACCCAGATTACATCTCGCCACAAATTGCTATGCCTTCGACAAATACATTTATGTCTATTTTCAAATGTTTACCTTGTGTTAACTTCCTCTCGCAAATGTAGCTTTATCGTATTATTCGGAAAATAAAAGCTTCTAGAAAGAGAATTTTGAAATCTTCCGACATTTATTATGCCTATTGTAGTAGAGTGGGTTCGCACTTTTGTATTGTAAAATAATATAATATTATGATGTTCTGCTATATTTTCGAGATCACATGATGATTTATTTGAATATGAGTAAAATTACATATTGGTATAAATGAAGGTTCTTTTATGGAAGGCGTAATTTTGTATATTCTTTGTTGAATTTTCATTTTTCTTCAAATATATGCGAACATTACTCACGCACATAATATTCCTTTTTGTTTCGAACAATACACAAAAGGTTTGTTTTTCAAATCGAAAAAAAAATACCGGATCTTTGTAACCATCTGTATAAAAAACGTTGATACTGAATTGCTAATATTTATAAAACGAGATGAATCGGGGTGAAGAATATGTAGTATTATTGTATTTATTTAGTATGTTAATCGTAATTTTGAAAATGAAGATTTTGTACTATTTTTTTTCATAAAGTTCTCTTTTATGGCGTTCTCCAATTGGACAATTTGCATCTTACAAAAATTTATGTAATATGGATGTTCAATAATGGGGAGGATATTGAACGTTCCACAAATGTATGAAGTGATCACTTGAGCCAGCCACCAGGTCGTTAACCCCGAAATTTTCAGATTTTCAAATTCTTTCGTATAAAACCGGTGCTTTGTCTCGGTTGAAATCTATTATATTTTTATATTTAATTGATATGGTGTTTATACAGTATCTGATATTATGATCATTGAAAAATTGTAATAATAATAAAATGTTTGAAATTCATCTTATGTATTATAACTGCAGAAAGTTGGTAGAATTCCATTTTGAATTGTTGGGTATTATATCCAAAATTAAACACGGTCATTGGATCGAATTCTACTTTTATTAACATTTATATGATAATATGTGAGGCGTTTCGACTTTTTAAGACATTATCAAACACTGATTAAAAATAATTACAAAATATCCTGATATACTAACAATAACAATAATAATAACAAAACCCTTATCCGCACCCCAATGGTGCATAGGGCACTGTGTCATATTAACGCAGTGTTATCTTAATCGTTTACACATGAAGGAAAGGTGATCAGCCCTCCGCTTCAGGTACCAGTCCAGGGTGATATTGAATAAATATTACAGTGATAAAATCACTTATATTTATTTTACCCCCCTTGAAAATCGAACCCGGGACCTCCAGAACAGTAGCCGAGCGTGCTGACCATTACACTACGGATGCGGACAAAATTGTTAGTATATAAGGACATTTTGTAAATATTTTTAGTCAGTGATTGATAATGTCTTAATAAGACGAAACGCGTCACATATTATCATATATATGTAAATAAAAATAGAGTTCAGTCCAATAACCGTGTTTAATTTTCGATATATTACCCAACAATCAAAAGAACATCTTCAAACAATTTTTTTTAATTAAAGCTAGCGTATATTGACTTATTCGTAAAATTAATTAATCTCTAAATGAATATATTATATTATACCATTACTAATCTAGGGTAATTGCTTTTTATTAAAAGGAATAATTTATATCTTCGTAATGAAATTTAATGATGTTTTATTTTATTAGAAACAAGTCGAGTCTTAATGAGTAATAATAGGAATATAATGAAACAGTTGACAAAGTAAAGTAATATTTATTAGATTCTGCCCAACGTGAATTTTCTCACGTACCTACCTAACATCTATATTCCGAAAAGAAATTGCAAAATTCCATAGATAAATATCTATACTTAGATAAAATAGTGGATATTCGTTATAGAAAATACCTTAAATCTCCAAAACATATTCACCGATTGTTTCGAAAATTTGTAACAACGTTGCGTTCAAATACGCGCGTGTTTTTATATACCAGTGACAGGTAAAAAAATGTTTTTTCCAAACAGATTTTTTTGACCAAAAGCACCATCTGTTGAAAGTTATAGCAACACACGCAATACTAATCATTGCTCATGGCGCACAGCGTGCTTCTTGACCCCTGATGTTCCCAAGTAGTGTATAATTGTATTTTAATAATGGTTTTAATTAAACCCCTCCATATTGTGTATACGTAACAGAATTTTGTCTAGCCTCCCATCAGTCTGATGATGTTGGAAACGAAACCCGGTCACAGGTCAAATAAAATATTTGAAGAAAATGTATATATATATATAAATATATATATATATATATATATATATATATATATATATATATATATATATATATATATATATATATATATATATATATATATATATATATATATATATATATATATATATATATATATATATATATATATATATATATATATATATATATATATATATATATATATATATATATATATATATATATATATATATATATATATATATATATATATATATATATATATATATATATATATATATGTTGTATATATATACATATTTATATATATATATATATATATATATATATATATATATATATATATATATATATATATATATATATATATATATATATATATATATATATAATATACTTTTTTACGCCACCGTGTAGTTTATTACCAACGTTTTAATGCTTCCGTTTTATTTTCCCCAAATTCACCTAGTTAAGATTTTATTGTGTCGTTAAGCATTTCGGAAGTTAAGTATTCTTCACGAGACAATAAAATATTTTTTCGAACTCTAGTCCATTTATTAAGGCCGGCGATAATAATTTTCCATTGAAGAAATGATCTTGCTTTTAATGTTGTGGTATTAAAGGTTGAATTTAAAATTGAACCTCCAGCTCTGTTTAAACAGGCCCAGATTAAGGGAGCAAACACACAATGGCGGAGTTAGGGTAGGGCGCAAGGGAGGTCGTCCGTCTAAAAGGGTTGTTTTTGAAGACTAAAGCAAAATCTTTGATGTAATGCTAACATCGTAATATCATTCGGGTTTAATATTTTTACTGCGTATATATATTTTTGGCATCTAAGAGGTCATTCGTTTCATTGTGATAATTAATACGAATCACGCGTACGCATAGCTAAATGTGCTTTTTATCATGGTTTAGCAATCTTTTCTTTGCTTCTGATGTACCCGCCTATATACCTACTGGAATGCAAATCCTAAATGCGTAGCGCAACATCAAATTTGAGTCTTTGAATTTTATTTCCATTGTGTCTGTTAATTAGCATGTAAATAAAGACATCAAATAATTTTAAATATTTCCAATACGGTCATCAAGGCTTTTGAACTATGATTAAATATTATCCATTGTTTCATTAATTACGTCTGTTTAAAGGTTCTGTAATTTGCTTTGAACTTTTTTGTGTTGAGCTCTTTATTTTGTTTTCTAGATCAATTTAAATTTGTATTTTAATGATGGAATGTCCTATGCGTGTTGCATAAGTTCCTGTTCGGTAAGAATAGGGGCCAGAAGTACGATTTTGGATTTATGAATTTACTCAAGATTTTTGATTATATTTGTTTTTTCGGTACAATATATGCGAAATGTTCGCATAAAATATAAATAATATTTTTTTAAGCTAATATTTATTTATTGTGAATCTGATTCCATGCGAATAAAAGTAACGAGTATTATGAAAATTTAATAAAAAAAAATCATTCGGTTCCTAGCAGGTAATGAAAGAATCATTCATAAAATATCAGGTTTTAATGTATTAACAATATTTTGAGAAATGAACCTTCAATCTCACATGAAATACGACTCTGTCCACATATATTGTAAATTTATAAAAATAACTGTAATGTGGATGTTTCTTCATAGGCGGAATTGTGAAACGATCAATCTACAATGCATAATCCAAAATTTAGCACATTAATTCAAACAGTATTGCCTCCAAACTACTTTTTCGGAGATTGGTGACTACTGTTTTCAGCAGGCATATCTTAAAATATCAGGGATCCGGATGGGTGAAAATGAACAATAACACTGTTTTCATATTATCAAGGTCCATTGGTCCGTGGACTTTGAAAACGTAAGGATTTGTACGAATGAAAGCAAAATGTACGTAAAGGATTCATTTTCCGCTCCATTTGCTTTTACGGCTAGCCGTGTGGCCAAGAGTTCACAGACTAAACGTACACTATAACCAGTAATTGCTATATTTATATTACTATAACTGTTGCTACTTTAACATAATTTACATGTACAAATTTAGAGGCCAACTACTGTTACAGTAAGAGAAATCAAGGCTCGTTTGTAAGAGTACGTTTACAGTTGATAGTAAAAAGGGTAATATAAAAAGAAACATACATTAATTAAATACGACATATAAATTTTATTTTAATAATTTGCCTGATAGTTATGTGGATTTGAAGGGATTCTTTTGATATCAGTAGAGAAATTGATATAACCCTTTTAAACTCAAGTTACGTTATATTATACAGTATTCCATGAATTCTAATGCGTTAAACTCTGCCACATATAAAAATAAAATCTTCTCCTCCATATATATAACTGAACTTGAATCTTCATCAAACAGTTATACGTTTAAAAAAATACTCATGTTATATAAAAATAGTAAATTAGCAGAAAAATTAAATTGCAGATATTTTCTACTGGCCTACTGTTAATTAAAACAATTTATTAACAGTAGGACAATATGTAATATATATAATATATTATATAGTAGGACAATATGTAATATATATAATATATTATATAGTAGGACAATATGATACAAAATATCCACTTTATTAAAACACGAGTTTTTATCTGTTTTTTTAATAATTTACCTCCAAATCCCGACTAAACTGAGTTTCTCGGTTCGAGCCCACTCTACCATTATTTGATACACAGAAATAGTTTGAAATTGAAGTATTTTTGTGAATTATAAAAACACATTTAAAAAAATGCAAATATATAAATTATATATCCATATGTATAAAGAATAACCATTTATCAGTTATTTTCTAAGGAAAAAAAAAATTATTGCAAATAAATCTTCATCTACACACATGCGTCTATGTATAATATTTTAAAAATTACTTTCATACATAATGAACAACATCAATAAATACGAATTATAACTATGGACTGCAGTAGTAGTTTTAGAGTACATTTTTGCATTGCAGACTAGGCGTAAAGCTCCCTTGCACACACTAATATATTTTCCAACTTAGAGGAGAACCAACACGAAACTAGGCGCACATAACTCTGCTTTGGGGGCCACTTTGGAGTTCGTTATGTTAAGGGAAGGTGTTGCCACGGGAACATATTATACGTGGAATAAAGTATAATATAGTACGTACTCAACGCGCCAAAGGCAGGACGCGGCTTGCCTTGTAATGTAAACAAAGTGTTTTAGAGAGACGTCCGCAACAAAACAAAACGTGTTCTTTTGTTTTTACAGTCCTTTGTTTTTGACATTGGTGGGTTTTACCTTTATCAACTTTTTTCAAATCTCTTCGTATATATATATATATATATATATATATATATATATATATATATATATATATATATATATATATATATATATATATATATATATATATATATATATATATATATATATATATATATATATATATATATATATATATATATATATATATATATATATATATATATATATATATATATATATATATATATATATATATATATATATATATATATATATATATATATATATATATCAATATATATATCAATATATATATATATATATATATATATATATATATATATATATATATATATATATATATATATATTATATATATATATATATATATATATATATATATATATATATATATATATATATATATATATATATATATATATACAATATATATATATTGGGTTGATGCAAAAGTTTTGACCGTTTTTTACATAAAATTTTTTGAATTTTTTTTTAATTGTGTATTATTTATTAAAAAAATTAGATAATTTCCATCAGCTCTTATAACCTTCTCCCATCTTTCTATCAGCTTATTAATACCAGTTGTAAAAAAATCCGTGGATTTTGATGCGAAAAATTAAGTAAGGGATGTTTTTACCTGCTCTATGGTATAATTTTTTTCATCATTTAATTTTTTTTGCAGTGATCGGAATAAATAAAAATCAGAAAGAGCAAGATCCGGAGAATACGGTAGATGCTTGATAACATCCCAATTTAACTCATCTAGCTTATGTTGGATCATCATAGCCATATGTGGTCTCGCGTTGTCGTGATGAAACACTACCCCTTTTCTTTTTACCAATTCTGGTCTATCCTTTTGAAGGTCCATGTTCAATTTGTTCAATCGTTCTGTTGTACTTGTCTAATTGTGTTCCAAGAGTTCAAAATACACAATACCCTTATTATCCCACCAAACACAAAGTTTAACTTTTTTTTATGGATTTCGGCCTTCGAAGTTGTTAATGGGGCTTGTCCAGGTATAGCCCAATGTCTTTTTCTTGTCACGTTGTTGTACACGACCCACTTCTCATCTCCCGTCACCAAACGATGCAAAAAAGGTTCATGTTTTTGTCTCGCACTCAAAGCAACGCACGTTGAAACACGATCCAATAAATTGGCAGCCGACAATTGATGAGGTATCCAAACGTCGTACCGCGAAACCATTTCCATACGCCTCAAATGTCTTAATACGGTTGTTTGGTTGACTCCCATCATTGACACAATCTCCCTGATGATTTGACGTGGATTGGTGTCAAGTATGACTTTTAACTTGTCGTCATCAGACTTCAATGGCCGCCTGGTACGTGGTTTATCAACGAGTGAAAAATCTCCAGATCGGAATTTTGTAAACCACCTTCGTACCTGTCAAACTTTGATGACATCTACTCCATACACTTCACAAATGTTTTTGGTTTCCACACTCGCGGTATTGTCTTTATGGAATTCATAAAGTAAACAATGACGTAAATGCACTTTATCGAGCGACATTTTGAAAAAATACAAGGGGTCATCACTATACTCTGGCTAGGCCAAAACTGAATAGAAAGTAGAGGAAAAGCATCCTTTATACAATGGAATCATAAAAAAGAAGATATTTTTCAGAATTTAAGAAAAAAAATTTTTTTTACCTGGGATCATAAAAAACGGTCATAACTTTTGCATCAACCCAATATATATATGTAATAAAATACCTAGGTACCTACCTATACATTTTATTAAGTACTTACAAAAAGTACCTACATAAAACAGTTCTACCACCAGATGCCGCATGCGTCGCTCAGAATAAAACAAAAGACTTCCGATAATATAATTAACTGTCAGAATAAGATAGATAGATAGATAGATAGATATAAAAATTATTATAAAGATAAATTAAGAATAAACTTTAATTACAAAGCAACACATTGTTTATTTTATTATTATACACCCACTTTACATATTATTTACACTTAATTTTCAAAAGGAAAATATTACCACGTTATAAAACGACAATTTTGTTAATTGGAAATGGATTATGAAACATTAGATGTATTAAAACAATTACTACAATATGTTCGGAGTGAGAGAGAAAAATCAGAAGATGATCAAAGAAAACGATTAGAAGATAATCAAAGAAGACGTGGAAATTTAAGAATTAGTGATAAAATTAAAAATAAAAATCATGTGAAAAAAATTTCTACAAAATATAAAATAAAATATACTCCAGAAAAGAAGAATTTCGAAGCAGATTGTATGAGCAGGAATCCAGTAATAGAATCGAAGGAAAATGCAAATGAACAATTAAAAGTTGTAAATTTGGTTAAATTAGAAGATATTTTAAAAGATCAGAATAAAAATGAAGACATACAAATAACACAGAAACAGTGCTTGAAAAATAAAAATAAAAATAAAGTAGAAAAAACTTCTACGAAAGATAAAATAAAATATACTCCAGGAAAGAAGAATTTAGAAGTAGATTATCTAAGCAGGAATCCAGTATTAAAATCGAATGAAAATGCAGATGAACAATTAAAAGTTGTAAATTTGGTTAAATTAGAAGATATTTTAAAAGATCAGAATAAAAATGAAGACATACAAATAACACAGAAACAGTGCTTGAAAAATGAAAATAAAAATAAAGTAGAAAAAACTTCTACGAAAGATGAAATAAAATATACTCCAGGAAAGAAAAATTTAGAAGTAGATTGTCTAAGCCGGAACCCAGTTTTAGAATCGAATAAAAATGCAGATGAACAATTAAAAGTTGTACATTTGGTTATATTAGAAGATACTTTAAGAGATCAGAATAAAAATGAAGGAATTCAAAAGAAAAAAACAAATGGATTGAGAAAAACTGTGTCTACTTTAAAAGGGTCAAGAAGAAAAAAAAAATACAAAAAAAAGAAAGAAAAAAAAAAAAAGAACGGAAAAAAGAAAAAAAAAAAAAGAAAAAAAAAAAAAACAAGAAAGAAAAAAAAGAAGGAAAAAAGAAAGAAAGAAAGAAAAAAAAACTTTATCATATCACTAAGCTTATACCAGTCCCTTCACTACAAGAAGATGATACGGAGGACGAGTGAAAATTTTACTATGAATTTTCATCCCCAAGGGGGGAGATGTAATAAAATACCTAGGTACCTACCTATACATTTTATTAAGTACTTACAAAAAGTACCTACATAAAACAGTTCTACCACCAGATGCCGCATGCGTCGCTCAGAATAAAACAAAAGACTTCCGATAATATAATTAACTGTCAGAATAAGATAGATAGATAGATAGATAGATATAAAAATTATTATAAAGATAAATTAAGAATAAACTTTAATTACAAAGCAACACATTGTTTATTTTATTATTATACACCCACTTTACATATTATTTACACTTAATTTTCAAAAGGAAAATATTACCACGTTATATATATATTTAAAAATTACATATTCCTTGGTTTGTTTATTTTTGTATAAAGGAATAACCCGCAAAGCCTCTATTAAAGGCTTGTCTGCAGGTAAGAAAGTAAGAATAGGGAAGGTAAAAGTTAAAAACATATCGCAAACACCCAGATCAATTACAAATAAATATTTTTTGAATTTATTTTACACTTGGCTGGAATCAAACCCTCGACGCAAGTTTCGCAGTCGAGCGTCTACCCAACTACGCCACAGCGCCTGTCAATTGTATTGGTGCACAACATGTTATGTGTTAAGAAAACAAACGTTGCAAATTATTCGTCGAATTGTCTAGATTACGAGAATCGCAAATCGCTATAGCATTATGCATATCCCCATGCTTAGTTGTCACGTGACTCCCGGATAGTTGTCGAATCAGCGAACTTGAAGTGCGCTAACAAGTAGCCGGGAAAAATTAGCGCTCAGCGAATGTGTGAAACTGCAAGGGCTACTTGAGTCATCACTTAACAGACTTAAGTGAGTGGAAATACGAACCTTTTGAGTCGCCGACGTGACGCGGCAATTTGCAGGTTCTAAAACAAGCGTATCTACTCTTGAATATATCGCTCACTCCTTTCAAGAACGCCATAAATCAAAAAGCTTAATTTTTCAGGAGAACGTTTTAAAGTTTAAAAATATTATACAATTTATTAAAAATAAATATCAAGCCACTTATTGAACTTTTTACTGTGCAACAGATCTTTTTAGGTTAAACATGAAGGTTTTTTCTCCATTTGAAAAATATTCAGAATATTTAAAAAAATAATTAAGCAATACCTTTTCTTCAAAATGCAAAAACAACACTTTTTGCCCTATAGCGGGTAAATATCAAGTTAAAAATATGCCGCTTTTGCTGGGATATAGTACATTTTCTGAGCTTTTCGAAAACATACACAACTGAAAATTGACGTTTTTTGATTTATGATGTTCTTGAAAGGAGTGAGCGAATGTATTATATCTAATCGTGTTCATATAGCGTGATTTGGATTGTTGAATCATTAGACTTCATATTCCAAATTTGATTTTTTTTTATCGTTACGTGGTAAACTAGCGTATCCACTCTTGGATAGCTAGATATGGATTGTTGAATGATTAGAATTTATATTCAAAATTTGAATGTTTTATCGTTACGTGGTAAACTAGCGTATCCACTCTTGGATAGCGAGATTTGGATCGTTGAAAGATTTTACTTCATATTCTGAATTTAAATTTTCCTACATGACGTGCAAACTAAATGTTATTGAACTTAAACTAGAGTATCTAATCTTGAATAGCGTAATTTGGATTGTGAAATCATTACAATTCATATTCTAAAATTGAAAATTTTCAACGTGACATGGCAAACTATGGGTATCTACTCTTGGATAGCGTAATTTGGATTGTTGAATTATTAGACATCATATTCTTATTTTGATTTTTTAACATGTGGTGGGTAATTCTATACACGCTAGGTTATAAAACTAACGTATCTTTTTTTGGAATAGTGAATTGGATTGTTGAATTATTAGACTGCATATTCTTGATTTGAATTTTTTAACTGTTGTGAATTTAATTTATATTTTAAAATTTTTAATATTTTAATCATATTTTTTTAAAGTATCTTGTATTTTAATTATATGGTTTGTACATATTTCACCCAGAATATAAAATGATTCGGGTAGGACCTTGCAAACATTTTATTAAAAGAGTCTCTACTAAATTAGAGCTTACTAAAATCAAACATTGATAATACCGCGAACTCAAATATAAAGCAAGGTTGATTTATGATATATGTATGAGTTCCAAAAAAATGAGTAGTGTGGTTGTCAATCATGGGTAGAATGGTTATTGTAATACGTGTATAAAGTTATCACAGGTCATAAGCTCTGTAAATACCTAGACTTCCACATTCTTCGTCATCTATATTAAGATATCAATCTATGAAGTATAAAATCTCTACGAATTTGACTAAGCGAGATGTGCCATACTTAAGTCAGTTGTATATTGTTGAAAACAACATAGTATTAAAAAAATAGCATAGCAAAACAAATAGACAAAAAACTTCTAAAAAAAATATTGTAAATCTATACTAATTAACTAATAATATGACGGAAAATACGATGTAAGAAGATCAGCATACTGACAATTGCAAAACTAAACTCTTGCTATCACATGTCCAGCCCTCAACTAACAAATAGATGAAGAGTTTTTCACCAGCTTCTCTCGAAAGCCTGCCTCTCTATGCTTCTCTTTACTTTGAATTATTTTAAAATCACAATAAAATAAGATTAAGTCTGTTTATTTTTCGTTAGCAGATATTGCGACTGACAATGTGATCATCTAAGCCCAGATTGTTATTATTGTGTAAAATAAATTTCGCGAAATAGCTCGAGGCTAAATAAAACACCTAAAATAATATTCCCATAGAAGCTATAAACTGATTTTACTAGAATTCTTTTATCGTTGAAACTTTCCGAAAAACAAAGCCAAGAAAATACACGAAGAGGCGTGAAAGAACATTAACTAAAATAAAAGATGTTTTCTTTAATACCAATAGAGGATAGGTACCGACGTTACAACTTTTTAATGGCCAACAAACCAGTCAAAAAGAAATATGGCTCCCGAAAAGAAAATTTAATTTGCGAAAATTGGGCCGCACTCTGTTGTTTTTCGGTGAAATTTATGGCCGAAAGTCCTCGAAAGTTTAGTATGGGCCATCTTGGATGAGAGGACCCATATCGGCGGTAAGCGGCGGTGAAGTGTCGCTCCCTTGTCAGCAATTAACATCGCCCTTGTACCGAGTCCGCCTCTGTGGCCCGAACATCGAGGCCCAGTTGTTGGGCGTCTAGTACACTTCAACTGAAACGTAATGTTAGAGAAATATATGTTTTTAGAGCCAGTCTGCGGTTTAATGAACGTTCGTAAGTAAGCATAATACATTATTAACGGACGAGAGAAATGATAACAATGTTATCCAACGAAGACATCTCCTTAATCCTACCCTATGCTGTCATAATGAAAATTTATATCGCCTAGCAACATCACTCATATCGTCGCTCTTCTCACTAACAGTCGTAACTTACATTATTGAAGGAATTTCAGTTTTTTCTAAGATTTAACATTTTCTAAACGTTGATGTGATCATCACATTTCACCGTTTAACAGATATCAAATATTAAAATATGTTTCATAACTATTTAAAAAAAAAATCTTCTGAATTATTTAAGCAATTAAGTTATTAACTTTGTGGTAAGTCATTTTTTCTTTTAAATTTATAGATTTTTTTACCAAAATAAAAAATAATGTTAGTTCATAACCACGCACCGTAATGAGTGGTTTTATACATGGTTTAACTCGGTTATAACATTACTAACATTTTTGTTAAAATAAATTGAAAAATACTAATTCATTCTTTATATAATATATGTATAAAATTTTTCAACTGTATATTAATAAATAAAGACATTATCAATTATTTGAAAAAAAAACTTATTATTTGAAAATTTTATTATTTGAAAAAAAACTTTTTACGAGCTCAAACTTTACGTTTCCAATGAGAAAAACGCTAAAAATGATAAACACATAGAAAAACCCTTTCTCATTAAAATTTCTGCAAACGCCGATGTGACAATGAGTCAAGAAAGCGGCGATGATGTATCTACTAGGTCAAAAGACCGTAATTGCACGTTTGAGGATATTATTTCCTCCACTGACATAGCCTTACCAAATTTTGATAAGTATAACCTTAAGGTCGTAAAATTCCTTTGTATGTAATCGGATCACAAGTTCATTATTTTAAGATTTTTATTTTCTACTTTAATTGGCAATAATATTCCTCGTGCGATTATAATAAACACGACGTTAAATACGTAACTTAATTTGTGATTTTTCTACACCCATTGGTGCCTATAGCACATTGGTTTGATGCATCGTTTACTTGGTCGGTGATCAAATAAAGCCGGGATGATCAGTTCTCGGCTCTAGATTCTTTGAAAGTTCAGAACGATGATATTGCTACTTTAAGGGAAAGTAAATGAAAGAAGAAAAGTAGGTACAGTAAGAGACAACAAAATTAAAATACTCGCATAAGATAAAGGACTCTCTAGAGATACTTTAAATATGATACATACATCCTTTTATTATTCAATACGCCATACACGAATATATTGATTCAATGAAACAATATTTTTTTTCATATTTACTGTATATTGTAAACTTATCGCTCACTCCTTTCGACAACGTCGTGTATCAAAAATCGGCAATCTTCAGTTGTGCATGTTTTCGGAATGCTCTGAAAATGTACTATATCCCAGCAAAATCGGCATATATTTAACTTAATATTTACCCGCTACAGGGCAGAAAGTGTTGTTTTTGCATTTTGAATAAATTATATTGTTTAATTGTTTTTTGAATATCCTAAATATTTTTCAAATGAAGAAAAGCTCTTTACGTTTTACCTAAACAGATCTGTTGCACAGTAAAACGTTCAAAAAGTGGCTTGATATTTATTTTTAATACATTTTATTATATTTTTAAACATGAAAAACGATCTCCTGAAAAATCAAGTTTTTTGATAAATGACGTTGTTGAAAGGAGTCAGCGATATGTTAGTTATAGTTTTAATAATCAATAATAACATTTCACAGACTGAATGCAGTCGAAATGCGATCTCTCAGAAGAATGTGTAACAAAACGATGTATGATAGATGTGCGAATAGTGAAATAAGGAAGGAATGCAAAGCTGAGATAAGCATTATCGATAAAATTAAGAAAGGTGTGTTGAGATGGTTTGGACATGTAGAACGAATGAGTGAGGAAAGAACGGTAAAACAAATTTATGAGGCGAATGTTAGCGGGAAAAGAAGCAGAGGAAGACCGAGAAAAACATGGCACGATCAGGTATGCCAAATACTTGAAAGTGGTCAGGTTAGGAGTCGTAACAATCGGCGGGTATGTATGAGGAGATGCATGAACGTGGAAGAGGCGAAGAATGTTTGCAAGGACAGAGTGGTGTGGCGCTCTATTCTCTCTGCCTACCCCTGCGGGGAAGCGGCGTGATGGTTAGTTAGTTAGTTAGTTTAGTTATAATAACATTTTACGTTTGGCTTTCATGAAACTTGGGTTAATTTTTTTTACTATTTTATATATCTTATCTTAGCTTTAACAGATTCATTGGCACGTAAATACAAAATAACCTTTAGTAAAAGTAAACTTTTTATGGAATAAAAATATCTCTCCTCGTTCCACTTTCTCAATATATATTATTTGTTAATAAAGAACAGCTTAACGAATGTTGAAGTGAAATGAAAAAAAATCGAGTACTTCCTGAAAAATATTGATTTTCAAAAGAAGAAAGAACTAATAAAAGAAGAATAAATTGTCCATTATTAAATTCAACCACTTATCGAATTCTCCATTATTACATTTATTTCAAATATAAATACGATCCTTTTGCCAGTCACAAAAGGAAAACAGGAATAAAACATTAAAATATTGCTAAATGTAATCAAGAAAAATATACATAAGCTTTACATTGTTTGGTAAATAAAATAAAATATATGAAAAAAAGGCAATAAGCGATGAAAGATAAGCATGTTATATTGGACAATATTTTTCAAATGTACGTCCTACAAGTTCATATATCGAGTTCTGGAAAATTCTGATATAATATTATACCAAAAAGTTAACAATGCTTTTATACATATATATATATATATATATATATATATATATATATATATATATATATATATATATATATATATATATGTGTGTTTATATATATAAATATATATATATATATATTTATATACATATACATATATATATATATATATATATATATATATATATATATATATATATATATATATATATATATATATATATATTATGTATATATATATATATATATATATATATATATATATATATATATATATATATATATATATATATATATATATATATATAAATAGGAAAAATAAATATTGTAAATAATAGAACACACGTGATTTTGGAGACATGGAGTAAAATAGCCTTCTCACAATCTCTGAGGGTTCATTCCGGTTCACCCCAGTTCAGAAAATTCGTTACACATTTAAACAAAGTTTTTTAATATTATTTTTATTTTTATTCTCAAATAACGTGTTATAAGTGGAATATATAATTTTGTGTTTTAATATAAGACGCAAAATACTAGTGTGACATTGAACAAACTTAAAAACAAAGGAGACACATTTAAAGTTTAATAAGTCTTTCTCAAAACTTATGTTACTTCGCCATCTTGATTTTTCTTTATTACACTCTGTTTCATCGGAGAAATACTTTTTAAATTAAAAAAATAATGAAATATATTTGACATTACTTGTAAAAAGTAAATAAAATGAAAGAAAACTAATTGGATTTTTTTATGAATTTGATTATAAGGGAGGTTCATTTCGAAAAACGTATATTGATATTTTTATTTACAATTTAAGGCTAATAAGTGGTTTGCTATAATATATTGGCTAATCACAATTATTATTTATTTATAATTACTCGCAATAAACACACAGTGATTATGATGAAGTTAAATCCTTGAATAAAAAACAATCCGTGCTAGATTGAGTCTAAGGCATGAAGGATATATTCTGCTATCGATTAAAAAATACGATAACGTCACATAGAAACACATATGTCGGTATTTGCTGTTTACTCAATATGAAGACCTTTCCTTCATGTTTTTGTTATGAAATAAAATTTCGCGGATCGTTTCCTCCCAAAATGTTGAACGTAATGATATGAGACAGGTTAATATAATGAAACCAAATATCTTTGAAAATAATCTCAGCGTGAGTAAGATTAAAAGCTTTCAAAGCAAATGTAATTTGATAAGATTTTAACAGTGAGCGAGTTTTTTAAGGTTGATCGGAAAATTTATTATCTCGTAAAAACCACTCGTGGATGCGAGGTGCTTGAATTTTCATAAATGAGTTTATGATTTCAAACAATCAATATTTTACGGTTGGTACGTTTTACATAATCTGGTTATTTTTTTGTTCCTACAGATGTCATTTACATTTATTTAAATAAAAATGTTAATTTTCGTTTGTTCAGAATTTTTAATCCCCTTATGTTTTTCACTGATTAAAAATGTGAGTTTTTATTTCCCATTTTAATAGACTGATCCACAGCAACGCGTGGTCAGGAACAGCTAGATATAAAATAATTTCGCCTCTGTCACATGATATAAACATGAATTATTCTTCTTCTAATTCATATTTACACCTTATGATGAATGGGGTTCTGCAACGTACAGAATCTGTATTATCTTGATTGTTATATGCACGAAAAAAGGGGATAAGTCCTGCATTTTAGATACCACCAGTCCGGATATTAAAATGAAAATCAGTAATATTTATTTTCAGCCTTCTGGAAATCAAACCTAGGATCTCCAGCACGATACTCCAATGCGCTTACCCCTACTCTATAGAGGTGGACATAGTCCATAATATAACATAATATGACATAATATCATATTTTGATACACTTAAAAATTAGTAGATACTTTTTACTCTAAAATCTTGTGTGTCATTCCAATTCTTCAAAAATGATTAGTAATTTTATTTTATTATTTTATTATAAAGATTGATTTACATTAATTATTAATATTTGTTTTTATAAAAATATTAAATAGATTAATATTTTAACGTATAGTAAAAAATAAATAAAAACCTTTACCTATTATAGTGCGCATCATCAATCTATTACTGTGCCGACAGTTTTCTAAGTTTTTCAAATAGGCATCATACATGTTAGACATATGTTTTACAGAGAAAAAGTATACCATTTCATATAATTTCGGTCAAGAATCGAAAAAGGTACATGAAAGCATTTCAAATTGGATTTGACTTTTGAATTGATGTTATTTACCTTTTCACATTACATGAAAAATTATTGTGAAATTTATGTGATGCTTTTATGAAAAATTGAGAAAACTTTCATCTTAAACGTGGAAAAATTAATCAATCTTTAGAAAATTTCTACTTATTGTCCTTGCCGTTTTTTGCCCTTGTTATGTTTACATAAAAATATTGAAAACTCGGTCTGATTTTCTCTATAAATTCAATTTATATCTTATTTTTACTGTTATTTATTTTATGTTCTTTGTGTCTACGTTGAGCGATGTACTCCAATATTTATTAACAAACAATTCCCACAAAACGGAAAAGTGTAAACAAGTGATGTTATCTTGTCGAATTGGTATTTTATCTCAATATCTGTTTGATACAAGAAGAGTCAATCAAAATCACTTAAATTTTTCAAACTGCTTTATAAATACCATCTGGAATTGAACTATTATTATTTCTAAATTAAAAATCTTTTTCATAGTCGAGAAAAATAAATGGATTTTTTTTAAACAAGGGTCATTTGGGATAAAATAAAATTTAAGTCGAATTAAAGTACTCATTAAATCAGGTAGATCTTTAATTATTTAGAATATTTGAAATTAGTCAAAACACAAGAAATTTTGCAAACTTGTTGCATAAACTAAAACCACATGTTTCATTAATTCTATCTAGTAATATCTATCTATTTGTAATTTAAATTAAACTTAGCAAATAGATTTTAAGAAATAGTATAATAGAAATAGTAACGTATCAAGTGAAATATAAATTAATATTTAATAAAATTTATTTTACTTCGTGACAATTCGTTTCCCGGTGGGATCAAAATAAATCATTTGTTTCATTTTCATAATTTCGTATATAATATTTTTACGATGGTTGCTGGAACTGCCATATAGTGAAGCTGACTTGAGCTTTGGCTGTGTGCTAAGAAAAAAAAGTATAAAGAAAGCTTATCCACCTGAAATTGTACATAGGTCTTCTTTTTAGTCGTATTCTCATCCTGAGATGAGAATACGACTAAAAAGAAGAAGAAATATTTCATAAGTAAATAAAACCGTTTCAACCATTTCATGTGCCTTCTGCATCATTATGAATTGATAATAAAAACTAATAAACTATCTGTGCGTGTCATGTCATGTCCATCTAACGTCGACTATCACTTGAGAGTAATTAATTTTCCTTGTTTTGGGTAGCTCTAAACAATGCCTCGACCGTCGTTAAACTATATTTTGTACAATTGAAAGTAAGCATTATTAAAGCCAATGATAATTTAAAGAATGAAATAAGAACTAATATAATTTTTTCACATGTATTTTATTTGACCAGCATGCGGATTTCGTCGTAATCGATATTATCAGACTGGTGTGAGGCTAGACAAAATGTCATTTACACAACAAGGCAGGAGTTGATTGTGTATATAACATAGAATTTTGTCTAGTCTGATAATGTCGGTTACGATGAAACCCGGTTGCTGGTCAAATAAAATTAATGTGGAAAAAATTACAAAGTAGTTATTATATTCTATAAAATGCTGACCGCCTCCGTAGTGTAATGGTCAGCACGCTCGGCTACCGTTCTGGAGGTCCCGGGTTCGATTCCCAAGGGGGGTGAATAAATATAAGTGATCTTTTTCACTGTGATATTTATTAAATATTACCCTAGACTGGTACCTGAGCGGAGGGCTGATCACCTTTCCTTCATGTGTAAAACGATCAAGATAACACTGCGTTTATGTGACGCAGTGCCTTATGCACCATTGGGGTGCGGATAAGGGTTTTATTTTATTATTATATAAAATGCAGTTCCAACAAGAAACGACAGTAAAAAACTTTTATAATAAAGATAATTTAATAAATGCACATTTTAATTAATCTCTCATTTTTAATTATCTTGTTGAAGTTTGACACTGCCCATATATACGAATCCTTACTTAAAAGATATGCGTCTGCCTTGACTGTTATTCCCCCATTCCTATTTTCATATTCCATTTCCATTTCTATAGAAATCGCTATATATAGCGATTCCTTCACAAATACTACATATTTACATAATTAACGATCATGTGTACACCTTGGATACGGTTAGTTCCTTATAATTCATTGGGTTCCAATACGGGTCAGAAAATCCAGGACATCCAAAGTGGTTTAAATAACTCGACGCTACTTCTTCATTATATCTCAAACCCTCATAGGGCACTACATTATATAAACGCAATATTATCTTGATCGTCAACATATGAATTAAACGTGATTAACCTTCCGTTTCAGGTACCAGACCAGGGTTATATTGAAAAAATATTAGACTGAAAAAATAGCTTCTAGCCAACGTTTATTTACTTATAACCCTTATCAGCACCCAATGGTGCATAGGGCACTGCATCGAATTGACGCAGTGTTATCTTGATCATTACTTACACGAAGGCAAGGTGATCACTTTTGCGCATCAGGAACCAATCCAGGGTAATATTTAATAAATATTACAGTGTAAAATGACTAATATTTATTTTTACCCCCCCTGGGAATCGAACCCGGGACTTCCAGCACGGTAGCTAAACACGCTGACCATTACACCACGGAGGCGGACAATTACATATTTATTTACATATATTTATTCAAAATGTTTAAGAAAATATTAAGGCTCCAATATTTTTCTTGATGCTGAATTGTAAACCAAGTGTTTTCAATTTTTATATTCGAACATTAAAATCAGTGTGTCCTTTCCGTGACAAACACAAAAAAGCTTTTAGATTTGTTCGCTTTCCGTTTTGTCGCAAAAACAATTTCTCTGTTTTTACGGGTTTTTTCATAACAAACGACTTCTACGCTCATTCTTTTATCTGTTTGACTTGGAAATACTGAACATTGTTGTCAGAAACTTTGAGTTGAATGATTTCTTATAGAAAGATAGCGAGAGTCTTTAATAACTTTTTTCCTTATTTCTCACAATATCTAAAATATATTTTTTTAAATACGTATTTTCAAAAGTAAGAAACGAATGAAATATTTTGCAATTTGCTAATAGTATTTCATTTCCTTATGTTAAAAAAGCGTATGTATGTTTATTCACACATTTTTCTAAAAAGATTTACTCTCGCCGCTTCTCCGCAGGGGGAGGCAGAAAGAATAAAACACCACACCATTATTCTTTTGCAAACAATATTTGCCTCTTCCACATTCACCCATCTCCTCATACATACCCGCCCATTACACCGACTCTTGACCAGACCACTTTTATCTAATTATTTGATTTACTCGATGATTTCAAGTTTTTTTCGGTCTTCCTCTGGTGCTATTACAAAATACGTTCGCCTTTAAGGCGGAAAAAATTAAAAAATTCGTTTTCCTCTTTCCTATTATTGAGATTATTCAGATTTTTGACTTGACAACTTCAAGGATTGGAAAACTTGATCTTACCAAGTTTTCCTCGGGTTTCCTATGCTCTTATTATCAAAATCATTCGCCTCGTTAATTTGTTTCTATATTTTTTCTTCACTCATGCGTTTCACGATGTCCAAACCATCTCAAAACACTTTTCTTAACCTAATCGAAAATATTATTTTTTGACATCTCATCAAAGATGAAGAAGAATATAGAAGTTTGAGCATTTACGGGGCTGACGACCGTCATAGGCTGGTTCAAGTGATTACTTTACACACGTGTAACATTAACCAATTCTACCCATTATTGACAACCACACTACTCAAATTCTTAGAAGCTCTATAAATATGAACCAATTTTGAAACATTGTTCTTGAATCACTAGAACTTCACTAGAGACCTATTGGTGATAAAAAGAAGCTTTTTATTGAGCAAAAACTCTTTTATTAGCATGTGAGGTCCGAATCCTGGATTATAATCACACACATGAGAAACGCCAGAAAATATAATTTTCTTTTTATTATTTAAGCTTATAATTTGACCAGGTAATTTATTCACTACATTTTGAGTGTGTATTTGGACACACTCAAAATCTTGTTAATCGATAATGCTTATCTTAGCCTTACAATCTTGATTTTTTTTATTTGTCCATCTTATGTAAATTAATTTTTATAAATACTTTCACATTCACAAAATGTTATTTTTGTCCAAGTTTTTATTCCCATACTATAATTTTACCCCACTTAAAGCAAAGCTTTTTATGTTACGATTTTTATATCGATATCTCAACATTTCTCGAATTAAGATATTAAGGGTCAACCCCATGGAGTTGGTAGGATTATTTCTGGACTCTGATTAGCCTCTTTAGAAAAAGGTTTTCCCCGAGTGGAAGTGAAGAATTATACGAGTCTTCGAGAAAAGAAAAAAACACCATTAGCTTGTGTAATGGGTGGTTAGAAGATATTTTTCAGAAAAAATTGAGAGTAATCAAATGTTCGGAGACAATAAAATTGTTTAAAAAATTAAAAAATGTGAACATTAATGAAAGAATTTAATCAAAATACTTTTTCCGTCATTAGATTGATATACAACGAATCGGTCAATATAAAATATTATTTTAATCTAAATTTCTTTAAAAATTCCATAAATGCCAAACTATTATCCTTTGTAAGATTTTTCTAATTAATTTTCTTTTTGCCAAGTACCTTTTGCTCGTTTTTGTTTAAATGCGTGTTAATTAAAAAGGTATTATTATTTTTTAAATATATTTTACTTGCTTATTACTTATTTTTACTTATAAGTTAAATTGTACGCCTCAGAATGTAGTAGAATAGTTGAAGCTTTTGGCTACCATGCTGGAGGTCTCGGGATCCATTCCCAGGAAGTCTTAATTAATAAGTGATTTTTTACATAATATTGTTTTAAAATCAGTATTGGTGTCTGAAGGGCAGAAAAATTAACGACCAATGTAACACTGCGTCGATGTGATGCAGTGCCCGATGCACTATTAAGTGCAGATAAGAGTTAGGAGTAAACGAAGAAATAACATGTTATAATATACAAATTTTCGTAATATTAGTCGTAATACGAGTCACAAAGAGTTTGCGAGAGTTGTTTGAGAGGACAAAAAGTAATGTATCCAAAATGCTACATATTTTATATAATTCTGATTTTACTTTTTGGGTTTTTGAATTTTATGTATATACTCATTCAATTTTATTTAAAGTATTTTTAAAACAAAAATTAAAAAAATATACCATCTGTATATTTACTTCAAAACTGATAGATATACTATATAATAATATTTGAAAATAAGCTATAAACACAGTTTTGTCTTTGTCTATATTAATTTAATTTTAGTGTATTTTTGCAATGTAAAAGAAGAAAAACGCCATCTATACATTGATAACATAAAGTTGTATAATGTTTGATAAAATTAAGGAGTGTATCAACATTTTGTTTTCACAATTGAATTTTATCTAAACTTATTTAATTTAAAAGTATTTTTTATATAATATACATTAAAAATTTAAGATTGCAAAAATCCAATAATTTACGCCAAAATTACTGTTTAATTATTTTTTCATACCTATATACTAAAGTACTTTTCACTCAGCAAAATACAGCAAAATTAAAAGTATAAAATACACCATAAATATATTAAATTTTAATGATGACGTATTTATTTCTAAAATTCTAACTATTGATTTCAAACATACCAATTCAATCACGATGTATTTATATCATGGCAATAAATTAATAGCGGTGAAAAGTTTAACAACATCGTTGTAAAAGTCATGTTACTTTTAAAGTTGGACCTAATTATTCTTAGGTATGTCAGGCTATATAAACTTTGGGAGGTCCCAAGCTCATAGGAGGCCGAAGATATATTCCGTCTCTAAAGGTTCGCTCTGGTTTTTCAGTTTAAATAATAATACGCCCGAAATAAAATATGACAGTCTTGGGTAGAATTATTATTATTACAAAGAGCGTGATAGAAGTAATTTATATAATGTGACTCCGCAAACTCTGTTTAATATAAATCAACCCCATAAAAGGAAGCTTTTCAAAAGTTGAAGTGATTTGTCATTTCGTTTACAGTCCATTTGGTGGTAAGTAAAACTGTGTTAATATATTTTTAAATTATTTAATAAATATGAAAATAATTTTTTCAGTCATAAAATTAAGAAATTCTGTTCTTAGATCCTTCAACATAAACTACTTTCTTAAGTAGCGGGGATATATAATTATTTTTGTACACATTTTTTTTGTGCTCAATTACTCGTTCAAACGTCTAGGTTTCTCCACTTAGAAGTATTTTTAAAATTTTCAATTTAAGTTTTACGTAGTAAATAACACTATTTCTTAAAACCTATTGTGACAAGTGTTTTAATGTATTCCTCATCAATTTTTAAACACCGTTTATACATCAAAGAATTAATTGAATGAAAAAAATGTATATATGGAGATATATATATATATATATATATATATATATATATTTGTTTAAATATATATATAAAAATATATATATATATATATATATATATATATATATATATATATATATATATATATATATATATATATATATATATATATATATATATATATATATATATATATATATATATATATATATATATATATATATATATATATATATATTTATTGTTTAAGATATTATAATTCCTTTATAAACATAGGTAAGATAGTATGTACAAGAAGATGTTGTAGATTATTATGAATCACGAATGATAAACTTAAAGCAGTCGATCCAAAGTTCTGTAAAGAGTTTTCTATCATTCATCAAAACACAAAGAACAGAACTTTTTGATCGTCCGAAATTTCTTCATTGTTTTTGAAACACAAGTCACAATTACCCTTAATAAAACAAAAGACTCATTGAAAGGGATCGGCTGTGAATATATGCGAGTCCTACTGATTGCAGATAAAGCTTTTTTTATGCGTAAAGCATACAAATGAACCTATAATACCATAGTCCCACGAATTGTTAACACAAAACTGGTAGGGGTTCTTTCTGTACCAGCTGAGGAACAATTTATCTTTATTTATCTGACAAGGAGAAACAAGCATGAGGGATTTAGAAAGAAGCGAAAGGGAGGGTCCTGTTAAATGTTTTGGATCCTCACGCATATCCTGTCTTTTTTATGGTAACCGAGGGAATTGCCATGACAGGATGACAGAGGTGTAGTTTGGATTTATTTTCAATTGTTCATTCTGTCGTACATATGGATGATACAAAAAAATATTCCTTCTTAAATTTATAACACTTTTCCACTCTAAAACGGTGTTCTTATCTCAGTTCTAAAAGCTAAATCTTATACCAGATTTACATTGAGTCAGTAACAGACATCAGTCGTCTATCACCAACTGTAATATGGTAGCATATATTTTCGTTTAAAAAAATCGTACATATAATAAAAACAATCGAGTACTTTAAAAAATAAATCAGTTGGAAAGTTTATACAAATACCTTCTTAATTGTTCATATTTATATCAATTCTTTGTTAAATTGTTTTTTAGTTAGTGACTTAACCTTTTTACTCGCACCACATCTTTTTGGGAGTAGTTTTGAATTAAGAATTATGAAATATAATAGAGTATTTTATATAAAGGCAATATGGATATAGGATGGAATATGTTTAATGGAATAAAGATGATGTAAGAATGAGAAATAATTAGATAGAATCTCAGTCATAATAAAAGTTTCAGTTCTGATTAAAATGGTAGTCAAATGTACTTCGAAACTATTCAAAATTAGGTTATAATACAGTAAAAATAATTTTGGATAATTTATAAATTGTCTTTTTCATAAAATACTACCTCAAGGGTGCTTACCAATATTGTTGTTCAATAATGGATATAATGTTAAATATTGATGTGTGATTACTTATACCATCCATAACAAATTGTAAGACGTTATAAAACGAGTAAAAAAGTAGCAAAGTCAGAATCAGGCAACACTGAGAGCATGAAAATAAATTTAACCCTTAACCTTGTGGGCATATTTCTGCGTACAGCGTAGAATAATTTTCGTGGAATTACAATATACGAAGAGGTTTCTACAGTGAATAAATGGTTATTTTTATACAGTTGTACATGCTTTGTATAACAACAGAATGCATTGTTATATTTTTGGACCCTATTTGAATTCATATGATACAAAAGACATCGCATATGTCAACTCGGCCGTTAATTACTTGGTGATCAGTCCTGTGCTCCAGTTTCTTTGTAATGACGGGGGGATTGAGGAGGAATACAATCTAGGAAGAGGAGAGGAGCAGTAATTGCTATGCTCTCGGGGTTCAATGTATGTGCTCATACGAGCTTATGTAATTTGGACGTGATGTATATGAGCCACTTGAGGTAAAAGTACGTAAAAATATTTTTCATAATTACAAAAAATAAAGAAAATAAGAATTTAAAATATTTATTCGAAAACGTAACGTTCAGAAAATAAGTCACACATATAATAAAACTTTCATTCTGAAGTTACTGTTACAAGTTAAAAATTATAAAAATTCATTTATCACATTAGACTCAATAATCGTACATGTGCTGCCACGAAAAACAAAGAAACGACATTTTATGTTTTCTTTTATCGTTTATATAAATATACCGTTTCTCTCAAAACTGACTGTTGGTTTTCTTTTAAACACTTTAAAATTAAAAAATAACTTTTGTACTTTGTGTACATAGTTTCTACCTGCATCAACTTATTTTATATATATATATATATATATATATATATATATATATATATATATATATATATATATATATATATATATATATATATATATATAAATATATATATATATTTATTTATATATAAATATACATATATATATATATATAAATATATATATATATATTTATTTATATATAAATATACATATATATATATATATAAATATATATATATATATATATATATATATATATATATATATATATATATATATATATATATATATATATATATATATATATATATATATATATATATATATATATATATATATATATATATATATATATATATATATATATATATATATATATATATATATATATATATATATATATATATATATATATATATATATATATATATATATATATATATATATATATATATATATATATATATATATATATATATATATATATATATATATATATATATATATATATATATATATATATATATATATATATATATATATATATATATATATATATATATATATATAAATATATACTTATATAATCATATAAATACATGATAAAATATACATTTTCTTTTCTATTGTGTCAACATTCACACGTTTGTTTTCTCGTACCTACAAATGTGACGGGTCATCCATTATTAGTTTTGACATCGATTTACGTAACGTTAATCTACATATTTATATATGCGGATAATGTTAAATCCTAAATCTAGGTTATTATATTCCTCGCACATTCTGTCCGACGTGACGCCAGTGCGAGCGGTTTAATTGGATGTCGGCCCATTACTAGACTAGGTGGAGGAAAACCGGGCTAATCGAAGCATATTAGCGTCGATGGTGCACTGAATGAACATCTACTGTGTAGAACGAGGGATTTGTCAATATTCTAGCAGGGAATTGTCACAGTTCAAATTGTCACTACCTTCATCCCCTATTGAACATGTCTGAAAATTTCACTTCCTGATCAATAGTTTATACAATGCTCGAAAGTGCAAACATTTCCCGAACGCAAAGGGACTTGTTAGTACCAGAGACATCTGTACGAGCTTTTGAGTCACTATCGGTTCGGTTGACGCTGGGAAATCGCTTTTCTTATTGGAAGGGTTTTATTTGAATATGGTTATAATACACTTAACTGAAGATTCATAAAATCATCCCCAAAATAATTTTTAAAAATAATATATAGTGGTATCACACGATAGAGTGAACGATGAATGATAATGAGAGTGTTATTGAAAAATGCAGTTATTTAATTGACGTATATAAAATAACTAAACAAAGTATTTATCTAAATAAAAATAACTAATATATTTTTTTCAATTTAATAAATAATCTTTAAGAGACTTAATTGCACGAAAATGTTTCACATTCAAAATTAAACTCCAACACCTAGCGAAAAAAGTCATTTTACTTCTACTTATTTTTATAAATAAACTTGATTACTAGTAACTCGTTTATATTAATTTTTCTTTTAAATTAGTATGTGCTTTCAGAACGTGATGATAAATTGGGAATGTATTCAATCCTTTTTTCATAATTTTAAAAGCACCCAATATATACCCTGCTAACATCATTCATTTATTAAATGTAGTAACATTAATACATTTTTATTAACAGATACACGCTTGTGGAAGCAGCAAATAGCCATTACACCATAACCAAGCCACAGAAAATAATGGCTCTAAATGGAAATGGACAGGGCAATTACTTCCTGTTTTCTCAATAAAATAGCTTAAAGCTTTGAACCACTTTGCTAACTTCTTGATTCCCCATGGAAACGCTCATTCTTATAAGAATGGCTCGTTTAAACTTGGATACATTTATCATAAATAATGACCATCGTTCTGCTGGTATAAAAAACTTTTTAAGCGAGTGATTACGGTCTTTGAAATCGTGTTTCTTTATTGTTTCGAGACGTGCCTGAAACGTTTTATTTGTACACGTAATTATAATTTATTCAACTGAAATTTGAAATATATATATATGTATATATATATATATATATATATATATATATATATATATATATATATATATATATATATATATATATATATATATATTTATATATATATATATATATATATATATATATATATATATATATATATATATATATATATATATATATATATATATATATATATATATATATATATATATATATATTTATATATATATATATATGTATATATATATTTATATATATATATATATGTATATATATATTTATATATATATATATATATATATATATTTATATATATATATATATATATATATATATATATATATACAATATATATATATATATATATATATATATATATATATATATATATATATATATATATATATATATATATATATATATATATATGTGTATAAATGTATATTCGCATGTATGAATGTGTGTGTAAGTAGAAAAATTCCATATGTCTAAGAATATACAAATTTTATTCCTTTAAAAGGCAATTTGACATCAAATATCAATTATAAAGTAGTTTTTGTTTAACCTTTTCATAGCCGCAAATAAATTACGCGGCAGTGCTCAACAGGCCAAGTATTTTTTTGAAAAAAAAAAGTTGTCTAAAGATTTTTTTTTTTTGTTGTTTTTATTGAATTATAATTTACTTACCAAATATTATATCCCGCATCGATTGTTAGAGTTTTATTCTTGAAGTTAAACCAGTTTCAAATTTTCAGGGTTGTCACACTAAGTCGCACACGCAAGTTTTTATTAAATTTAATATTAACACACAACTATTATTTATCAATGGAATATTTTCAAATAATAAGAAAAACACAAAAAAAATTAGCAAAATAAAAACCCCTGGCGTTCAAAACAATCGATTAAAATAATCAATATTTCAAGTGGTTTGAGTGGTAGCCCTAATGACATCTGTCAACTGTCAGCTGAAAGTGATACCGATAAATCACTTAAAAGTATTTAAAAACTTTATAAAATATTTTGTGACAACTTCAACTGATGGCAATGTATGTTCCGTTTTTGACAGATTGTCAATATGAGTTAAAACTGCGGAGTAATACGTCATCAAAAGTACTGACGAGATATCTCGTCTCTGGCCATACGGGCACTCCGCCATTTGCCGAGATATCTCGTCTCTGGCAACCATCGGGTTAAGGAATAACCCGCAAAGGCTCTACTTTTAGAGTCTTGTCTGTGGACAAGATAGTAAATATAAGGAAAGTTAATGAAAAAAATACATAACACACACCCAGATCAATTAAAAAATCTGGAATCTACTTTTCAATTGACGAGAATTGAACCCGCGACGCCACTTTCGGAGTCGAGCGTCTTGAGTGTCTCGAGCGTCGAGAGTCGTCTACACAACACCTGATGTATGTACAAACTCAATATATTTCAATCGATTCGGAAATGTCATCCTCAATAAAATTATCAACCCTAATTCTACAAGTTATTTTCAATGGATCTAAGATATTGAACCTATCTTAAAAATTTGGTATTCTTTTAAAATAATCTATCCCAAAAATTATTTTTATCTGTGTTTACCAAAAAAATGTTCTTATTTATGAAATCAGTAAGTTTTTTATGACTATTTTCTTTTATCCCCTTGAGTTTCCATATTTGGAAGACATGTCGCGAAGTCTGAAGCATTTGTGAACTTTCTCCATTATTTGATTGCAACCCTATTGAATTACGTTAGTTTATCTATGTTTGGACCAAAGTAAATTAACTCCGTAGGGAAACGCTCACAATTTGTTACGTTTAACATAACATAAAATATTTTCCCTGAGTAAATAACGTGAAATTAAATACAGAAATTAAATTTTATCATTGAAATTTCTGTGATTTATTGTTTAAAACTTTGAATTATTTTGAAATAAATGCAATTATGATTAATGGCTTTGATGCAATACCACCCTGGACTGGTACATGGATCGGAAAACTGGTTACCTTGACCTCACGCAATTTTTGATTCGAATGATACTGAACCGATACGCTGTTGTGACCTATTTACCATAACGTGCAAATAAGGGTTTAAATTAGAGCACATATCAGCCTGCTACTGCCAATTATTATATGGACTTTATATAGGTGAATGTCTAACGAATGTCTAGCTATTTTTTTAAATGTTTTCCTTGAGCTTTTTGAGGTGATCCGTTCATTGACGGCTTTTAGTCACAGATCAAAGTGGCGGGAACCAGTCTATCTCTATCATAGGTCACACCTCCCGTGTTTTTGTTATATTTTTTTACAAGTAACCGTGGTGGCTCAAAGTAAAGCGTCCTTTTTGTAAAGTCACCAGGTTGTCAATTCGCACTGTATCTGTGTTTCGTTAATTCTCGAAATGGCGTTACCAGTTTGCGATTAAATTCAAAATACCAGATAGTCTTTCATATGCATTCGTGTACATTACATTATTTTTTTATTTTAATTTTATTTTTAAGGTAATATATAAAAAGACTAATCAATTTTATAAGAAAGAGAAATTTTTAGGCATTTAAGGTGTTTATAATCTATAAGGGACGGGTCGATCACTTTGTTTTTGAACATCCATACTATTATGTACCAAGTTGGTGTAAGATAACCAGAAATAACTCGCTAGTACTTTGATTTATTATAAATAAGTATTACTAGGTACCTCTCAGTGAGTGGCTGGTTTCTAGAAGAGACAAATCAAGACTTATGAGGGTATGCACGTGATGGCGGCTATGTTATTGTCACTAAAGTGCCATCAACCAATCCGCATTTCATACACATACCATTTTTTGAAAGATTATATTTATGTATATGATACAATATCCGAAAGCTTATTCACATTCAAGTTTAAAACGACATCTAGCGAGATTCTTGCGAAGTAAATGGCATTATTCTTCGTTTTTGTATGAAGACTTTCATATTCGCTTCCCGAAATAAATTGTTTTGTCTTTGTGATATATCAAATCTTGATAAAAATCTCTGCCAAAATAAGTTTAATATTAGTATGCTTCCGAAGATTTAAACGTTTACATTGTTAGGTTAATGTTTAGATAACAAATGAAGACGAATGTCGCCTGTTAAGTTGTGATAAATACATTTACGTATAGACATGTTCATAAAATATTGGCATTTAAACGAAATATAGACATTAAATATTGGCATTAAAACGAAATATAGACATTAAATATTGGCATTAAAACAAAATATAGTTACTTCATGTCAGGAAAACAATGCCTGTAATAAAAGGTAGTAAATTACACAATACGTGTTTAACTTTTATTTTGTTCATTATTTAATTTCAATATAACGATATTTATTATCTTGTTCCAAGAGGCAATTTTCCGGATAGATAATAATTGAAACACGAGAGATTAAAGAACTAGGAGTTCAATATTTATACTCGATTTCTTCCACGCCTTTTCTCTTTCGTATTATTTACATAATGATGGACACAAAATGAATTTTAAATTGTTTTATTTATTGAAGATATTTAACGAGAAATGCGTAACATTTAACTTACTAAACTAACCTTTACTCCGCAGGGGAAGACAGAGAGAAAAAATTCCATACCAATCTGTCTTTCAAACAATTTTCTCCTTTTCCATATTCACGAATCTCCTCATACATCTTCAAACTCTTATCCGCATCCGATGATGCATAGGGTACCACATCATACAAACGTAGTGTTATTTTGATCTTTAAACACACGAAGGAAAGGTGATTAGCCCTCCGCTTCAGGCACCAGTCCAGGGTAATATTCAATAAGTATACATACCCATCAATTATTCCGACTCCTGACTTGACTACGTTCAAGTGTTTGAAAAACTTGATTATGCCAAGTTTTTCTTGGTCTTTTTCTGCTTCTATTACAAACAATATTCGCCTAATAAATTCATTATACTTTTCTTTCTTCACTCAATCGACCTTTCTTACTTGTATCGATAATGCTTATCTCAGCCTTGCATTTTTTCCTTATCACCATTTGAACATCTATCATACATTGTTTTGCCGCACATTCGTCTACGAGATCGCATTGGGTTCAGACAAGGGTTAGAGAGAGAACATACTTTACTAAATACTGGATAACAACCTTTTAGGCCGATATATCTAGGATTTAAGAATAATATAGTTCATCATAGTTTGTATTATGAACTGTTTCAATAAACAATGCTTCAAGAGTATTATATTGAATGAAGGAGTCTAGCTCAGATTATCTTTATTGTACGATCAGTCGCAGTCGTCTTATGTTACGTTATGCCGATGGTATCTAAAGATTAATGCTTTAGAAATCCCGGCCGTAACACATAAAGCACGCACTTCTAATAGATATTCAAAGGAATAATTTGGTATTTGGGACAATTGAAGAAGGATATTTGATGTTATCCCTTGAATTGTGTGTATGTTTGTTTTCACCAAAGAGTCATATGGAGGATAAATTTAAACTAGCTTAAATATTTAAAATAATTCACTTCTCATCTCTTCTACCCATCGTTTTTTAAAGAATCAAACGTCTGAGTATAATATTGTAAGTAATATGTGCGATACTAAAATAATGAACGCAAAATCTTAAGGTGGAGACTGACTGGAGTATTTCGTCGAAACATAACGTCATAACATCGCTCGCGGAGAGCATCAGCGAGCATCCGAAACTATGGATGGAGCGCTCGGCTCGGTGTACTGACTGCCTGAATGCTCGCATCGTAACGTGTTACGTTACGATGAAATGCTCCGGTCAGTCTCCACCATTAAAGGCAGTTGTTGAATTTTTTTAAGATCAACAGATTTCGAACAATTTTCGTGTATAGTAAGGGTGTGTATAAGTCTTATTTCTTAAATCGTCAGCTACAGGGATGAATAACATTAAACATAACAGGAAGGAAAGAGAAAGACCTAGATGGTTCCATTCTCCTCACATGCGCAAACCATTGTGTTCTTCGTTGTCTTCCCCATCTAACGACGTCTTCGATCTTGTATATTTCTGTTTTCCTGGTGTTTCTTATTCTATCTCGTAAATTCTTGCCAGATATGCTCCTTAGAATCTTCATTTCTGACACTCTTAGCGCATTTTCTGTTACTGCGGTGTCCGCTCTGTGTTCGATTCCATGTCATGATGGGTCGCACAAAAGCTTTTTTTTGCTCATTCTTTGCGACACAGTTATCTGCGATTCATCTTTCATCCATATATTTCATTATTAAAATAACAGTGCTTATAAACGATACAATGTCCTATGCACCATAGGGTATAGATAAAGGTTAGAAAAAGGAAGAAGTATTGATTGTGAAGTAATAGGTTTATATCGACGTTCAAGCTGAGGCGTTACATACTGTTTTCTACACTTTGATTCATATTTATATGATTTCTTTCTTATTTTATTCTTCCACATTCCGACCGTCCAAAAAGGATAATTAATTAAATGAATGAAATACATTTTTATTCGTCAAAATCATTGTTTAAATTTCAATTCTGGAGTAACTCGTTCAAGTGGAAAAAAACACCTTAGTTCTCGTATATAAATTATAATATATGTTAATCGAATAGGGTACAAACTATTCTAAAAACAGACTGTATTTTTACCGCACTGCGGATGCATACACTATAAATTGCAAATACATATACAATGAAAAAAAGGGTTTTTTTTATTGTGGAAATATATTTTTTTTTCAAACAAAATGATAAATTCTTGATGGAAATCCATACAGTCGACTGCTTAACATTCCGACGTTACTACATGTATACAAAGTGGGATAAACATATTTAACAATGTACGCTAAATATTTTGTTGTGGTTTATGATGTCCGTAGATATTAATAACGTAATAAAGTGATTTAAAGAACTGATTTTAAGTATCCGACTGGTGATGGCAAACGAAATGCCTTATTTTTTAGAAATTTAAAATACTTTATTTCGCTACATACTCCGTCTCCGTAGTGGAATAGTCAGTACGCTCGGCTACCGTACTGGAGGTCTCGGGTTCGATTTTCAGAGGGGGTTCAAATAAAAATAAAAGATTTTTCACCGTAATGTTTATTCAATATAACCCTGGTATCTGAAGCGGAAGGCTAATCACCTTTCCTTCATGTGTTTATGATCAAGATAACACTGCGTTAATACGATGCAATGCCCTATGCACCATCGGGTATGGAAAAAGTTTTGAATGAATGAATGAATGAACTACTTCTACTACATGTACCGTTTCCCGGCAGGGGTAGGCAGAGAGGTATGCGACCCTGGGTGCTCTAGCCATAACTAAGATTCTGCTTTTTCTACCTTCCTTTCTTATCCTATTACATGTATTTTACTCCAATCTATGAATTTGGGGAGGGGGAC
>NW_028281538.1:2500-112500 GCF_059751285.1 Brachycentrus maculatus | reverse complement strand
GGACAGTTCAGAGACGGTTAGTTGAAGTAAATCTAATGGGTCGACGTCCAACCAAAAAACTACGCCTGACTGAGGCATGAAGAAAAAACGACTCCTATGGGCCAAAGAACACCGGAATGTAACTGTTTCGGACTAGATTCGAATATTTATGGCTTGAATTCGTATAATAAATTAATAAGATAAAAAATATATGTATTTTTGCAATTATGGTAATGCATTACAGGTCTGCTTCTTGGACGAGTCAACATTAAAAATTTTGGTGGGAAAAACTTCATTTTTCCGACGTGGCCCAGGAGAAAAATTCCACCCAGACTGCCTTGTGGAGATGGTGAAAAATACCCTGTTAGCATAATGTTGTGGTCCGTAATCTCATTTAAGGGTATGGGATGCCTCTTTATCATGGAAGGGACCATGAGGCAAGAATAGTACCAGCGAGTACTGAAAAGTCGACTCCAGCCGAGGCTCAAGAATGGTTCCCTGGCGATGAAAAGTATGTGTTGATGCATGACTCGGTATTGTGTCATAAAGCCAGGAGTGTTATCACATTCCTGGCTGAAAAAAACCTCTGTGTTTTGCCTTACCCGGAGAATTAGCTGGATATGAACCCCATTGAAAACCTTTGGGAACTAACGAAACGTGAGATTGCTAAAGAAGTCATCACCACTAAGCGGAAAATGATAGAAACTCTTATCAGAGTATGGCATAATAACCCTCATCTCTGGCACAATGTAAAAATCTGCATTAAAAAGTATGCCCTGACGTTTGGAGGTTGTAATCGCAGCAAAGGGTGTTATTACTAAAAATTAAGATTTTTTCGAAATTGTTGAATAATCACTTATTACGATAAAAATAAATTGGTATTATTAAATCCATGATAATAAAGTTTCTAAATTCTAAATGAAACACCCCAATCAATAAAAAAATATTCAAAAAACCAAATAATTTGCTCATTAAATTCATTTAATAATGAAAATTACAGGAAATTCGAGGTGTCCCTAATAATATGGCCACCCACTGTATATATATATATATATATATATATTTACGTCCACCTCCGTAGTGTAATGGTCAGCACGCTCGGCTACCGTTCTGGAGGTCCCGGGTTCGATTCCCAGGGGGGTCAAATAAATATTAGTGATTTTTGCACTGTAATATTATTAACGATCAAAATAACACTGCGTTTATATGACGCAGTGCCCTATGCACCATTGGGGTGCGGATAAGGGTTTTATTATATTTTATTATAAATATATATGTATATTTATAAATATATATATATATATATATATATATATATATATAAATATATATATATATATATATATATATATATATATATATATATATATATATATATATATATATATATATATATATATATATATATATATATATATATATATATATATATATATATATATATATATATATATATATATATATATATATATATATATATATATATATATATATATATATATATATATATATATATATATATATATATATATATATATATATATATATATATATATATATATAAATATAAATATTTATATTATTTTCTTTAAAAGAGATATTTTCTTAGAAGTGTCTATTTTTAACACAAATATTTCCATTTAATACTATTTCTGTGAGCCTAAGCAGCTTATTATTAGAAATAGTTATCAAATTGTGGTGGAGTGGGTTTGAACCAAAAAACTCTGACTTAAGTGTCCGCGACACTTACCACGGGTCCACAACCCGATACCTATCTTTAATATTTACATATTTTTAAATATAATTGTTATTATTTTTTACCCTCTACTGTATTAGTAGCGTATATTTTCGTAATTACGAATGCGACATTCGTCGTGAAGGGAGTTGATTTCGTTTTTGAAAATGTGTATACAAAAAAGAGACATGCTTGCATAATATATCCACTCATTTTATACAGGCTGATGACAAAGTCACTCAGTATTCCCCAGCTGTAGCGTTCATGCAGCGCCCAAGTCTGCGGCGTATAAGTGGCGGCCGTGGACTGAATTCTGAAACATTCTGTATAGTGAATTAAGTACAATATGCCGCGAGAACTAACTACTTGATGAGATCAAATTAATGCTTAACCGTTTTTAAGGAATATTTAAGGGTTTTTCAAACGCACATACTTTCATGCAAATAAAAACCTTCCGTACTTAAATACATGTCGCTCACTCCTTTCAAGAACGTTATAAATCAAAAATCGTCAATTTTCAGTTGTGCATGTTATCGGAATTCCCAGAAAATGTTCTATATCCCAGCAAAAGTGGCATATTTTCAACTAAATATTTACCCGCTACAGGGCAGAAAGTGTTGTTTTTGCATTTCGAAGAAAAGGTATTGTTTCATTATTTTTTTAAATAAACCAAATATTTTTCAAATGGAGAAAAAACCTTCAGGTTTTACCTAAAAATATCTGTTGCACAGTAAAAAGTTCAATAAGTGGCCTGATATTTATTTTTAATATATTTTATTATATTTTTATACTTTCAAAACGTTCTCCTGAAAAATCATGTTTTTTATTTATGACGTTCTTGAAAGGAGTGAGCGATGTATTCAATTATTTTTCATATACAATGTTTGAGTCACCCTTTGAGGAAAAATGTTAGTAAATAATGTTTAAATATGCACAAAACCACATTTTCAAAACTGCTGTTGTGCTGTTTTCAAAACCTGGATATGCGTTGCAGTTGTTCAGTTTGGTTTAACAAAAAATTAAGAAAAAAGAAAGCAAATATTTCTAAAAAAATAAATTCATCATGCTTGTGGAGCAATGAAAATATACAAAATCTATGAAAATGCTAAGAACGTGACAACTGCTTTCGAGAAACAAGCTTTTCTCCATGAAGAGTACTTAGTATCAAGTGTGTTGCTGTTGATTTCAACAGATAATATAGTTGTTTTTTAATAAACCTTATTTTAATGGCGCCTGTTTTTTGGAAAAATTATTTTGACAGATGGAAAAAAACGTGCGTATGCAAACTAAACATTGTGTTAATACTTCATAAGAGGCCTTAAGAGATTTGAGATATTGAATTTTTAAAAAAAAGTATCTATCTATAAAGATCAGGTAAAATAAAATATAGAAGTGTTACATACGTACCAAAATAAGCTTCAATTTAATGAAAAACATAAAATAAATTATTCAGATATAATTGTATAAATAAAAGGCCTATGCGGCTTGTTATTTTTCTGTTTTTTTTCTTGATACAAACCTATCATAATCTGACAAACGAAAAACAGCTAAAACAACCCTAACTCACAATCTAGCGCAAAGTCTTAACTAAACTTAGCCGTAGGAACCCGTGGCTAAAAATAATTAAAAATCGAAAATTAGTTTAGTGTAGGCTCGAACCTATAAACTTTGACTGGACTCTGAGTACGCGATTCTAACCACGGAACCACAATCCGACTAAATATATTTAATTAAAAAAATCATGTCATATAGATAAACAAACTTTACTCAATTTTAACGTACCTACCCTAAAGATATTTTATTTATTGTTTCGGCATTAACTTTGTGGTAAGACATGTTACAATGATTATAGAAAACACTTGTTTTTTACCACTTGAGTTATTATACAGACCTGAATGATAGAAGTTTAACTTCTGAAACATGTAGTCTATAATAAAACTCAAGTGGTAAAAAACAAGTGTTTTCTTTAATCATTGTACCCTAAAGATATTTTAAAATATTTTTATTTATGTATGGATATGAATGTTTTTGTCGGTATTCTACATATTATACTGTTACCCATGATATAGTACAATAGCCCTCGCTTGTTTGTCACTTGTCACCATCTGTTACTTAGGCCATATAATTCATAGCCGGGATATCAAGCGGCAAACTGCGGCTTCAATAAAATGACCCTAGATTCACACAGTGTAGCCGAGGAATTCGAATTAACCCGCTTAGTAAGGCCTTGTTATGTTTAATGCGGGGTCAACTCTAATGGCAGCTCTAAAGTTAGAATGTTTATATGCATACCGGAAAATATGTTACATCAAAAACATTAAACAATACCTAGTGCTAAAATTAAGGGTTAGATTACTGATGGACATTCAGATATTTATTATCTTTCAAAAATTGTAAGCATTATGATATTTTGCGTTTAATGTTAAAACGTTACAAGATAAAAAAAAAACGATCATATATTTTTTTATAGAATGTAAAATAATAAAATATTTAAAGGGTAAAGCTCGTTGTTTTCACCTATATTTTCATCAGTAAAATTACAGCATTGATATGTGTATCAGAAAGTAAGAAGCATTTTTGTGAGATAATTAAAATGACGAATGAACTTTTGAAATTATGGTTGTAAGTTTGTATTATCATAACTGTTAATCATGCATTCCTACAAAAGAAATGTATCAACTAATTACTTGAATAAAAAAGTAAAATTCTTGTTAAAAGTTGTTAAAAGGGACCACTTAATGTTTACACGACTTGTTTCTAACACTGCAGATGTTTTCATCAAAAAATGAAAATACAAACTATTTATAATATCACCTGTTGATGAGAACATCAGTAGTTTTCGAAATTAGTCGTGTTTACATTTGTTACTTTGAAGTGGTCTTATACACTCAGTTGTATTTTTATATTTAAAATATCTTGTAAATTCCAAATCAATAAATAATAAAATTAAAAACTTGCTTTCATTATTTATTGAGCTAAACCAGCTAATAAATAATATGTCATAAGATAAGACTCATGTTTTATAACATATCTCCTTAATAAAATGGTCCATGATTACAAAAAAAAACGTAAAAAACAGTTTCATTTGCTCCCATTTGTTTATATGCTATTTTTAAAAAAATTCACTTGATCTTTAAAAAGACTTAAAATATAATTATTATTATTTTTCATTTATTTCGAAACATTTTACATACATAAATTAATATACACATATAATATTCCCTATGAGTAATTTCTATTTCTCATTTTGGGACATGGGATTAAGGTTAACAAGACTGGAGCACAAATAATAAAGTAACATAAAAGATTTTTTTAAATAACCAAAACTCATACTAACAATACATGGCAAAATATAAAACAATAAACAGGTATAATAAATAGGTACAAGAAGCATATTTAAAATAAACAAATGAGAAAAAATAAAAAAAAATGAGAAAATATAGGTAAAAATAAGTAAGGTAAAAACAAAATAAGAAAACATTTACAGTTTTTAACTTTAACGAGCTTTTACAACTAAAGGTATGAAACTCCTAGATCTCTTGTCACTCCTGTTTTTCTCTTACTCTTATAAATCACTTATTTTTATTTTTCCCCCAAAGGGTATATGTCTCATTCATGTACTACTCATTCACTCTCGTAATCTACATATATCCCATTAAATGTATTCCACCCCTTGATCTAAGGACTTCGAGTACAGTACTTATAACCATGCTATCATTTTATTATTATTCAAATAACGTGGTGAACAATTATAAATCGATGAGTAAGAAGTAAATAGACTTTTCTGAGTATTATTTACTGATTTGGCATGAACTTTTTTATGTTAAGGATAACGACGTTAAAAACAATGGATGATAAGGAGAGTGTTTTATTACCACTTATTCACACGACTAGTTTCGAAAACAACAGATATTTTCATGGACAATTGATCACTAGAACATATTTTTTCTTAATGACTTATTTTACATATAATCCAAATATATTAATTAAAATAGTTTTTATTTTGGGGGAAATTTTTAGCAGTTTTTAAAAAACTTTATTCATTAATTCACTTAATTGATGAATGATTTATTACGTTTCATAAATTTATCTTAGAAAATTGTTCAAACGGCGAGAACACAAGTAATGGTAGACGTTGAAGGAACACCACGAGCAAGTAAATGAAATTAAATTGAAGCTGTTTTCATCAAGCGCCCTCGACATCAGCTTAAGCCTGTAAGTTCAGATAATGTAACGACAAATTTGGTGTAGTATTGCCTTAATTGAATACTTATTTGAAGTGAAGGGTGGCATGTTATACATATTAATTCTGCAAGTAAATGATTCAGTTGTCGCAATGAAAATTCAACATTTTGAGAGACGCTACAAAAATTTCTAAATTTATTTTTTAAATACATAAATTTATGAATTTTATAATAAATATATATTCGTCATAATATTCGTCTTATGAGTTTGGTGATTGAAATGTTAATGTTAATTAAATATCCTTTAAACCAATATTCCACCATCGAAATAGGTTATGAAAAAAAAGTTTAGCACTCATATTTGATTTTTTAAATATTTTTATAAAACATATACCATAAATAATAATTTTAAACCTATGAATTTTATTGATTGCCATGCCAATGTTAATGAAATCTCTTTAAAACCATTTTTTTAGTGTTGAATATGACATAATAATATTTGAAATACATTTTTTTTATAATACATACATATTTAATAATAATATTCGACATATTGATTTGGTGATGCATATGGCAATGTTAATCAAATCTCCTTCAAACTAATGTTCCACCCTTGAAATAGATTTTGTAAAAGAAAAGCAAAGCATCTATATTTAAGCATTTTCAGTTTTTATTTTTTTTTTAATATTTCTTCTGAATTTTAAAATTTTATAAATATACCTGAGAAAAAATGTTGTATTTTAATGTTATAAAAATTAAACTATTTCCGAATATCAACCCTATCTAGTTTTGGTATAAAAAAATCTTCGCTCGGTCAAAAGAAGCATTTTAAAGAAATAAAATGAAGTTAATATTCATTGAAAATCCTGGAATTGTCTTATAAAAAAGCCTTTTATATTTATTAACAAATCAGGAATTCAAAGGTCACTTTGATACGATTCAGTCAACCGTTATCTGAGAAAAGAGTACACTTGAAATTTTGAAATACGATCCTATCACTCTTGTTTACGAAAAACATAAAAATAAAATTGTACAATGTAATAAAGATCTTCTTTTGATACATTATTTAATGGATTTGTATGTAATTATGTATATACATATAAATATATATATATAAATATATATTTATATATATGTATATATATATATATATATATATATATATATATATATATATATATATATATATATATATATATATATATATATATATATATATATATATATATATATATATATATATATATATATATATATATATATTATAAATATTTTATAAAATTACCAATTTTGTAAAATCTTTATTAAATACGGGTACTTAAATAAGGCTTTGACCTTCAAATTAGACATCTGAGAACCACGTTAAAAAGGGGGCATAAAAAACACGAGTGAAATGCTTTTCCATATGTCTTCCATAAATATTCCATATATACATGTCATGTGGGTTAGGCCCAAAATGTGGTCAGAATAAAGCGAAGGATTTATGCGTTGGGTGAGGTTATATGTTAATAGCCGGCTGTTGCTGAAATGTAACTAGTAGCTATTATTGTTGCTAATTGCTTCGTGAAATGAGTAATTAAAGACATTTGATAACGTAATGTAAAGCCTTCATACAAGAGGGATAAATTTTGGTGTTTTATTAATAGCTTTTACTTAATTCGAAGTATAGGCCAATACAAAAATGATGTACATTTTTTGGTTGAAAAATAAAACAAAGTATATGCCGGATTTCAAAACATGATATACGGAAACGTCAAACTGCAGGCTGGCTAACATATGTAGATACTTTCCAATTTTGATAGCGTATAAAAAAAACTCATTATATATTAGGATATTGTAACGACTAATGCTACAGGAACACTAATGATAAGAAAGACGGAAACGCGCAAATGAAGACAATTATTTATTTATCGAAAATTATAAAACACTTATAAGGGCGAGAAGAACAAAGCGACGCCAATAGAAAAAGAGCGAGCGCGACGTACAAACGTTTGAATGTTAATATTATCTTAGCAGACAAATATTGGTCCTTCACCCCATATATACGATTTCAAAGGAGTTGCATGTGGTGGAGACAATATTGTAAACATTTGTAAGTTAATGAACTGCGTCTCTTTGTTCTTCTCGAATATATTTATCCCATACATCATATTAATTTCTATACATGAATATTATCAATAAATACAAAAAAAATTATGGCACATGCAAAAAAAACATAATGTTTTCCATATTCTTAAAGAAAAGACAATGCCTATTCGTTGCCTAGGCCATGTTGTGTTTTTAGTACACTGACATTAAGTGGAATATAAAATAAACCTTTGAATAAACTAATTATGAAGAAACAGATATAGTGTCTTAAACAAAAATACTAGCTGACTACAACTGACTACAGAGGTTTTTTAAATACTTGATAAAAGACAATGATACATCTGCATACTATTAGTATTTCACAATAAAGTGTCATCAAGAAACGTCAATAATAACATAAATAAAAGATATTTTAGTGTTGAAAAATGAGTGGAAGATTGCAATATTGCTTAAAGTGTAAGCGTGGAATTTTTCAAATACATGAATGTAATCAGGTCAGGAGTCAGAATAATCGGTGACTATGCATGAGGAAATGTATGAATGTAGAAAACGCGAAGATTGTTTGCAAGACAGATTGCCATGGCGTTATATTTTCTCTGCCTACTTTCTTTTCTAAATGGGAAGATGGTCAGTTAGTTAGTTATGAAAAATGGAAATGATCCAGTATTTGATCGTTTGTTTGTTTATTGATTATGTGTATAATACGTTTCATTTGTAGCAAAGTGTGTTCCTAATCAAATTAAATTTATTAATGTTAATTTTTCGAATTTACCAAAGAGGGTTTTTTTTTAAATAATTTTTGTAACTGAAAGAAATAGACATGTTTTTTTTTGTTCATTAACCGAGACCTCGAGTTACAAGGAAACTACAAAGAATCTTTTTCTAATAAAATAATCATTTTCAACTCGGGAATGGTGCAAATTATTTACAATTTTACAAGAAATAATATTATAATTTATGAAATATATTTTCGATAATAATTTTTTTCAAGGATTATACTTGCAGAGGCAGAGTTAACATTACTTCATATAAAATTAAGTAAAATTAAAAAAAAAAAAAAACGACTCCTACTAATACTACTACCATCACGCCGTTTCCCCGCAGGTGTAGGCTGAAAGGTTGGAACGAAACACTCAAAAGAGTTAGACAAAAGAGAAAGACAAAAGTCCTGACATACACTTATCGCCTCCTTCACATCCATACATCAAGTATTTTTTAAAAACAATAAAACTATTTCTTGAATGTATTTTGCAGATACTTTGTGGCACATTTTATAAACCTTAAAAAATAAAACAACCTTGTTTTAAACCACTTTTTAATTTGGACATTTTTCCTCCAGCCGGTTTCGATCCTTGTCATCATCAGAGTACACGTTGAACCCATGATGACAAGGTTTTGGTCAAAACCGGTCAGAGAAAAAAATTACCAATAAAAAGTGGTTAAAAACAAAGTGGTTTTATTATATAAAGTGTAAACTAAGCCATGTGTGTGTTGACAGGGAAGTAAATGCACCGGTATACCTAAGTCCAGTGGAGGGGGTTCGAGTAGGAGCCAAAGGGGTGCAATGGGGGGGGGGGATAGCAGTGCTACAGGGGTGTAGTAGATTTCCCTGGAGAGGTCCTCCACTGATAATGGCCCCGTAACTGCTGTACCGGTTATAGAATGCACCACTGGACTCGGACAAACAACAATGCCTTGTTAGGAGTTAGCGAACTTTTATAAGGTTGGATAATTGGTGAAGACTTGGTCATTAAGACAGTCTGTTCTATGGGGCGAAATTAATTTGTTTTTTTTTAAACCTCCACTAGATTTTATCAAATAGATAATACGAAATACAACAAAAAATTAAGAAAAATAATGTATTTGGGCGCTAAGAGCAAATTTTAAATTCCTATACTTCGAATATCGAATTATCTCACGAAGTGTTTCAATATTTCTCATTTTTATAACTTATTTTTAATTAATGTTTTACTTAGTAAATACCACTATTTCTTAAAATCTACTGTGACACGTGTTTCGATGCATTCCGCTTCATTTTCAAACACCGTAAGAATGTTGCGGAATGCATCGAAACACGTGTCACAGTAGATTTTAAGAAATAGTGGTATTTACTAAGTAAAACATTAATTAAAAATGGATAGATTTTACCACAAAGTGACTGCCGAATCAATTAATGAATTTATAACTTATCTATAGAAATAAAAAAAATCAGTGTTCATTAGTTCAAAATCTTAAAACACGCGCATATTGCATTTAAATATGCGAGTGTTTTCATAATTGACAGGTGGTTTCACCTGAAACAGGAGAAATCATGTTTTTTTTTAAACAACATTTCTCGAGTTCAATGGAAACTCCATCTATTGAAAGTAATAGAAACATACTAAGTACATGACATTTCTAATGGCGGACAGCATGCTTCTTAACATTGCTGTCATTGTGCATGTTCAATGTTTTCGATTGACTCGATATTTCATAGATATGTAATATCTTAATTACGATTAAATTATCATAACTTCATAAGATTTGTGAAATGAGTATCTATATGTGTATTCTGTTTTTTTTTCTTTCTTATTTTTGATTTCACCAAAATGACTCACATCATTACATAGAGCAACCGGGTTTTGCTCGTATAAGAATATTATATATTTTCTTGAGATTTTTTAAATAATAATTTATTAACTAGAAAGGGAACATTTTCCTTGTTGACTTTCTGGTATATTATTTAATTGAATAATATGAATAAATTGTCGATAATTGTGATCCTTGCTTTCTAAGGCATTCTTAAAATTATTATCATCTTTCCGACCTTTCTAGAACGATAAACGATAACATTTCAAACACGGGCATTTCCACTTCGATCAGGATTTCAATTCCTGTCCGGTGTGGCATAACTTCAGCAAAAATAATCCCCCGATAAATACCTCTTAAGATCCGATTATCGCCTCTAAGTTTCTTTCCGTCCGCTTAAATATAGGCTATACTTGTCAAACGGGAAATTTGGCGTGAAAATGGAAAACTTCTAAGGGCGAGTTTCCCTCAACACAATGTGAAGGCTTTGAATAAATTTGCAGTTTGTGGAAATTGTGTCAAGAGTGATGGCGAGTCATCTGTCATGCGGGGGGAGGGGGGAGGGGCGATGACGGGGAGAGGGGGGGTTTAGACTTTGGAAAATGTTTTGGGATGCTTCTGAATGGAAGATTGATTCCTCAGAAGGCATGGGTGGAAAAGTACGAAAGTGTGTGCAATAAACATCAGTATTTTTTTAAAACAATTTTTAAGCCGTTATTAAAAAATACGTGACATAAAATGAGTAATACATAATAAAGAGCTGACGATCAGATATGCCAAATACTTGAAAGAGGTCAAGTTAGGAGTCGTTATAATCGGCGGGTATATATGAGGAGATGCATGAACGTGGAAGAGGCGAAAAATGTTTGCAAAGACAGAGTGGTGTGGCGTTCTATTCTCTCTGCCAACCCCTGCTGCGAAGCGGCATGATGGAAAAAAACCTTTAGAAATTATGGGAAATATCACTTCAAATAAAATTTGTTAAATCGTTAAGGTTTTAATATTAAATCTGTTACACATTTTTTCGCTCTAACATTTATTTGTATCCGTAGTGCAAAAGGCATTGCATCGCATCGACACTATCATTTGTGTTATATCATTACAGTTTACAGTTGACCTGATGATGGAAAAGTTTTTTTCCTAATCCGGTAGAAGCGAAGTAGAGTTTGTTAGTGGTATTACACAAAGTGAACGTTGAATTATCATTCATTTTTCACTTTGCGTAATACAACATACACACTATGCTTCACAGCTACCGGTTTTGGAATAAGAATTACATCATCAGGTCAACTGTAAATTGTAGTGGACGATTAATGATAAAGAGAGTGTTATATTACCACGCCACAAAGTTAACAATGTTTTTAATATACAAAATACAAATGATAAGTTATCAGTCCTGCCGCGTCTAAGGTATCATTGCAGGGTGATACGTAATAATTTTTAATGTGGATAATCTCTTTCTGTTAATTTTAATCCCAATTTATTTATATATTTTTTTATTATATCTTCCCTTTTGAGAACTAATTGATACAGAAAGACGGAAAAAATATTTTCCTTGAAATAGTACGTATTGCTAGATTTTTTTTTATCTCAACTGATGTATACACCTTATGGTGATTATTATTTCAGTAAAATTAAAAATTTTAATAATATTTTCAGGCGTCTCCTAGTGTATAAAACATTTGAAAGGGAATCACGTATTTTATGAAGGTTTCTGTTGACTTACTTTTGTTGAAACATCTACAGCAGTTTTACGTAAAAAAGCAGCACATTTTACTCAAAGCAAATCATTTCCTTATGGAATTGCATTTTATGACAAGTAAATATTTTTTTCCGCATTTATTTTATTTGACCAGTGACAAGGTTTCGTCATTACTAATATATCAGTCTGACGATGTCGTTAACGATTCGATCTACTTATAGTCCCATCTACGCTTATATTCAAACCAGTAGATTGAAGCATATGTAGCTTCCGAAACTAGTCGTTACAATATACTGCTTAAGTGGTAAAAAACAAGTATTTTATTTATAATTTAAATATATTAAATTGACACGTTTCACTTTCTGTAATATGCTGTTTTCTTTACAAATTTTAACTAAATATATACAATAGATTTATATTATCCACTGACACTTCGTGATGGAATTGCATTTTTAATGTATTATTAGATTAAAACCAATATTTTTAGCTTTTCCACTTTATTTTTATTTGACCAGCGACCGGGTTTCGTCGTTACCGACATCATCAGACTGGTCCGTCCAGTCCTACCTATTTTTACGATGAAACCCGGTCGCTGGTCAAATAAAAATAAAGTGGAAAAGCTAAAAATATTGGTTTTAATCTAATAATACATTAACTAAATATATTATTATTATTATTTTTAAATATTTATTAATTGGCTTAGAAATTGCCTATTTTAAACAAGGATTTATAACATTTTTAGTTTATATGTTAAAAAAATTAAAGCGCAGAAAATGGTTAATAATTAATTAATAAAGTTGATCTCCAAAAACAATACAATATAAATAACAATAAAATATACAATTTTTTTTAGTATCATATGTCATTTAAGATTTATCACATAGCTTATTTATTTATCTTTTTCATCTTGTCATATTTTCTAAATAAGACACCACTAAATCCGATAGATCTTTGTGTCCTTTTGCCTCATCAATTTTTGCCAATTGCATACCCTTTTTTGCATATTCTATTTCTAATTTAAAACATTCTAAAAAAATGGACATACCCATACTAAATAAAAGACACCTTATGATAACGTCTCATCATATTCACAAGTAGGGAGTTGTCTAATTTAAATACTAATATACTCATATTATAAATTCTTAAGCGTCTTCGTGGTAAGGAAAATAAATTTAAAAGTTAATACAAGTGTAAAGTTGTTTTCTTCTTAATAAGGCAAATCAGTTAAGGAGACTGACAAGGTTTACCGAGACCTGTAGGTGCTAAGTGCAAATTTGTTTCTCTGCGAATCTGTCAAGGGCTGACTTCTCGCTTCAAGAGGATGTGCCCGTTTCGCATTCTCGGGATTAAACGGGTTGAGGAAGAAAGAAAAGCCTCAGTCCTCAGGGTGGGAGCTTATTAAACAGGAGGGATGGCAAAAATGTAGACGACAAACTGAAAATGCGAGTCGGAAATACACGCGCCATTGTCGAAACACTGTAGCCCAGGAAATATGATGTATTTTGGGAAAATGAAGCAGATGCTAGAAATTTTATTGCTGAATTATGAAAATATCTCTCAGCCCATTTGAACGCAAATGGGCCATATTTAAATTTTTGGCTTGAATATTTGTTTTATTCTGCATACTCGTACAATCCCATTGCTAAAATCAGCAAAAATACGTCATACAATTGTGTACAATGTTACATTTAACTTAACTACTACGGAGGCTTTAATTTGAAGAACCAAATTTAACACACAATATTTGTAGTTGTATGTCAACTTGTCCGTTTCCGTAGTGTAATGGTCAGCACGCTCGGCTACCGTTCTGGAGGTCCCGGGTTCGATTCCCAAGGGGGGTAAAATAAAATATAAGTGTTTTTTTCACTGTCATATTTATTCAATATTACCCTGGACTGGTACCTGAAGCGGAGGGCTGATCACCTTTCCTTCATGTGTAAACGATCAAAATAACACTGCGTTTATATGACACAGTGCCCTATGCACCATTGGGGTGCGGATAAGGGTTTTATTATTATGTCAACTTGACATGAAACATGCATATGGATGTTTGAGTATCCCAGGGCTTGTAATCTAGCGTTTTGCTGGCTTAAGCGATCACTTTTGTACCCAATATGTAGATATTCAATGATGAGTAGAATGGTGTAACGTACACACACATCATTGAACATCTACATGTATTGCACGAATTAATGACATTTTATTTAAACAATGATCTTGGATCCTTCCTTTTGAGACACTTATTTTTTTTACATTTTATCCGTAGGGTGAATAAACCAGTGCCGGATATAAGGATATTAATATTGTTTTAATGAAAAAAATCAAGGCTGAGATAAGTATTTTAGATAAAATTTAGAAAGGTGTGTTGAGATGGGTTAGGCAAGTGAATCAAATGAGCGCAGAAAGAATAGTATTTTTATTTTATCTTAATTTTATATTTCAAGCATTTATTTTTTAACCATATACAAAAGTAAATACTATATACATTCATTAAAAAAATACAAACATAACTAACACATTTTATTTTCTGAAACCCACCAAGCCAACTTATGTGTCTAGTGGGGTTTTTTTTACATACTCCCTAAAGAAATAAAAAAATATATGATATAAAAATACTAAAGAAAAATATTAAGGCTCTATACATTTGAATCTTGAAAAAATATACAAAAAAAAAATTAAATCTTTTATTATATAACATTAAACCACGAGTGTAAGTCCCTCTCCAAGCACAAGAGCACAGTCTCTTTTATGGAGAGGCACAGCGAATCGAAATATAAAAGTTCTCCATACGTATAAATGATTCAAATGTATTATGTTATAAATAAAAATGTAATTTTATTAAATGAATAAAAAAATGAATAAAAAAAAAACTTTTTTTTTTTTTTTTACTCTTTATACACATATTTAATAATTATCATAGAATTAACTCATGATCATATACCCATTATTTTCTGAGGCGAATTTGTTGGTAATAAAAGCAGAGGAAAACCAATATAAAATAAACATAATTAAGTTATTGAAATAGGTACTTTAAAATGGTCAGATAAGGAGTTGCAATAATCGGCGGGTTTGTATGAAATTTTTCAAAAAAAGATAAAGATTGACTTCAAAGACAGGTTGATAAAGTGTTCTTTTTTCTCTGCCTACCCCTGCGTTAAGGGGTGAAATTGTAATGTTTTACAAGCTTTTTGATCAAATCTCTCGACATTTTATTTTACGTTCATATAGTAATATCTAATTTAGGTAAGGGGGAGGGTGAAATCTACATTGAAAAATCTTATCTTCCAGCCTTTATAAGCATCTCAAATTCTACCCCTAAATCTAGAAAGGTCAGAGCCCCATCGCTTCGGCATGGTTTCACCACTTCAATATTCCATCTTGGGGTTACTTATAAATAGGCTTCAATGAGTTACACGCCGTAAGCAATAATCAAAATAAAATTGAGGAAGAATATTATTCCGTAATTGGACACGTGTAATTACTACGACTTATTTTTTAAATATAATTATTCGTTTTTTGAATGTTTTTGCAGTTACTTTGTGGCACATTTTATAAACTTTATAAAATAAAACAACTTTGTTTTAACCACCTTTTATTAGTTCACTTTTTCCAACTGGTTTCAACAAGAGCGTTGTCATCATCAGGGTATATGTACTAATTCTAAAACATTGAAATACTCATAGTTAGGTTATAGATAACTATATATAACCTAACTATGAGTATTTCAATGTTTTAAAATTAGTACACATACCTTGATGATGACAAGGTTCTTATTAAAACCGTTTGGAAAAAGTGTAGTAGTAAAAGTGGTTAAAACGAAGTTGTTTTATTTTTAAAAGTTTAATAATTATTCGTATTTGAAAAAAATATAAATCAGAAATAAAATCATAATATCTAGAGTGAGTCCAAATTTTTATTTACAAATCTAGGCTTTTTCACTTTATTTATTATTTATTGAGTTATTTTAAGACTATTGAAGTCTTGATCTTTTAAAGGCTGTAAGTACATTATTTATGCGAGATATAAGTGATCACATTAACATTTTTTTATACACCGGATAGTAGTTGGACAGAATCGATCAAACTTCAATAACTTCCTCTTGTGAACTGTAATCGATACTTCATATTACGATGTAACAGATAATATATTACATTATTGAAAAATCAACCAATTATCTGGTCATTTCAATAATTTGTCATTTTATATTTATTTATAAAAAGGATAATTCACATACATGCAAACGGTATATATGTATTCATAAAAGTTTACGTGGAAAAGTTCTATGATCCTCTTATGTCCAAATGCACAGATGTTTTGTGAATTTATCTACTTTTTAAAGGCACTTTAAAGCATAATCTCCTCAATCGTTCCATCGCCGTTCACTTCCGCTTTTGGGCTATGTAAAATCTGCGACCGGAAATAGAAACTATCCATTCCATTAGGCGAGCTAATGTACAATTTATATGTTGGATGCGCTCGAGCCAGTAATATAAAACGACTTTCGCATTTTTATGACCGCATTTATGTAAAATGCAAAAAGCGATTTGGTGATATAAATCAGAAGCTTCCTATGAGATGCAATCTCCAACAGCATTCATTTTCATGCAATATTTACAGAACACATGGGGCTTAAATAGATAATACGCGACTTGTTTTAATAAATGTCTTCTATCCACGAATGCACTTCTGTAATTGAAAGTGCATTTTTGCAAATCAAGTTCTGCATTCTCTCTGATAAGTTTTTTTTTGACATCTCAACATATGTAGATGACGAAGAAAATGAAAGTTTTTGTTTAATGAGTCTTGGAAAAGAGAGAAATAAGTCACAAATAAAATAAGATAAAATTAAAATAATAATAATTTTTATTTTTCCTAAATGCATTACGTATATGAAAATTAATGCACATCACATCGTATTAATTTCTGCGCATGTATCGAAATAAACAAACAACATAGAACATTAATAAAATGCCCGGCAAAAAATTAATAAAATGGCTCATTTACGTCACATTTAAATAAAAACACATAACTCCTCACATTATAATTTCTAAAACTAAATCTTATGTTGTTAGGAGTTTCAGTTAACTTGTAACCGCGAACTTAATTTGAGTGAAATCATGAGAAAGGCCTTTTGAAAAATATTTCTAAACATACAAATATCTTTTTAAGTCTTATTTGACAATTACTAAAAAAAAATATTGTTAATGACATACTGAGGTCTACTAGAACGAGTCCCAATTGAAATTGTCAACTAACATATCGTAGACATACAGGAGAAAGTGACTATGTGCGTTTTTTACAAACACGTGATCATTGACTGTTTGATGTCTTTCTAGCTTAATACTGACATGAAAAAAAATCCCCAAGCATTTTAATCTTGGAAGTATAATATATTGACTTATCGAAAATGACTAACGGCAATGATGTTTATTTTTTTTGCCTAGCAAAAGTGACTTAAATGGCCCTCCAGAACATTTTACGTTTTGTTAGTTGGTCACTTTCTCCTGTACGACTACGATATATGCAACGTCTTGTCACAAGTGCACACTCAATGCAATACGATATAGTATTATCGTCATATTAATTATATTTTTGTAGGACGGTGTGCTGGAAAATATTAAGCTTCAATGTATACACCATCATGATAAAGGTCTTTTATGATGGTTGCGATAGTAGATATAATAATAACCCAATATACAGGGATAACTACTGCGAATATTACAAGTAACTTTACTAGTTTTGAACGTGATATAATTTAGAGTAAAATATAAAATTTTGCTAGCGTTGATAACCACATACATCTATTTGAAATTAAAAGGCAGAGAGTGCTTGCTCATATGTTAAAATGAAGGAATATATAACATCACGAGTTCCAGTATGAAAAGTAATTTTTTTTTAAAGTGGCAATTTAATTTTCTGCAAATATGATGAAAATAAGGACAGCTTAATTCATGAAACATTACTATCATTCATAACCTTAACTGTCTATTAATTAAGTTTTTCGTTTTTTCTACCAATTTTCTTTCAATACCTTTCCTGATTTAAAGCATAATTTTTGTAATTTTGCATAAAAGAAAAACAGTATAATTTAATGATCTTCTATATGGAAAATCATTAAAACATTTTGTTTTTTTGTTCAGTTCTTATGTATGAATATTAAATTTATTTTTATTTTTAACAGCTCTACTTGTATAAGATATAAACTTTGACCAGTAGAAAGTTTTGTTTTTGGTAGGTTAAAAACGATTGGTTTTAAGTAATAACCCCGCTAATGTACATTTATGCTGAATAAAAATACTAAAAATAACATTTTCACCGGGTTCCTATACTTACAATATCTGTGTACTATTAATGTTGTCATAGTTAAGTAAAGAGCCAGAACAAGTTCCCAAAGTAATATTTTAGAAACATGTTTTTAATTCTACAATAGTTTTACTTGGTAAATACCAATATTTATTAAAATCTATTGTTTCACTTGCTTCGATTTATTCCGTACTATTTTCACACACCATATAAATTGTATTTAAGTATTTCTTTCCAATTTTAAAATAAAAAATAAAAACATTAATAAAACATGAGTACCAACTGTGATCCTAAGTAATTGGAATATTTGAGCACTTCCTTTAAATGGGAAGGTATGGTAATGGCTGGAAATAAAATCTTGAAGGTACGTGGTGAAGTAGGTACTTTTCTACTTTAATTAAATTGTAAAAAATAAAAATGTAAAACGTACTATCTGCCGTGAAATCATGTTCACTCATTTCGGAATTAAATTACTATTTCGTAACAAATTATACGTTACAAAAGAGAAAATTGTTTATCAAACGATATCAGGTGAAATAAGTCAAAAACTTTCACAATGTTTGTATACAATATAATGCCATTCATTTTCATAGATTCAATAAGTTCCGACAGCGAAGTTTGTAGATAAGATATTATCATTGGTACACGATATAATTTTATTGTAACCATTATGCCAGTATCAGTTCGTACTTATCAGTGGTTATGAAAGCTTAGAACGTTCCAGGCTCGACACGTAGTTGAATTTAGTTAAATTATTTCCAAAACTTTCGTGAAAGCTCGCGATACAGATGTTTCATATTTAGGAAATAAAACCGACCTAACATCGAAGTAGCTTATGACAAACTTCGCCAGTTAAGTTTCGTACAATGGTTTTGAATTGAAAGAAATAAGCAATTCAAAATTTGCCATTGTTGTGAATGAAGTATCTGTAAAATTCAGTATAGCACTTTGAGTTTTCTTCCTCAAAGCGTGTTATTGATGTTGACTCTATTATTGCAGGGAAATATCTTTGGTTTGGCGGTATTTTTATTATTTTTCCTTTTTAAGAATATGGGATTTCTTAAAAAGCACTTTCTTTAAATAAAAAAAACTATAAATAGTTTTGTTGTTAATATCTCGATAAAGACAAAGAAGTCAATTAAGATGGAAATATGGAAGTCTGGGTATTTAAGGCCTATCGTTGATTGATTTAAGTGATCACTTTTCAACACACATTGTAACAAATACAAAAATCAATTTATTTATTTAGTAAAAATTCGTCACCGACATTTCTTATTAAATTAAATTATTGTTCATTTTTTTTTAGCAGAAACCTTCACGACATATTTGTAACATTTTAATTACATTTTTAACATTTCTATAAGTTCGTCATCCCTCTTAAGATATCGAAAACGACTAGCATTTATTCTTTATTAAAAGTAAATTGAAAAGGCAAACAAAATAAATTATTAAAAAAACATTAAAGTTCTCATAAATAAAACACCAAGTAAGCTTTTTGAGATTTACTTTGATTTTATCATTTAAGAAGTTAAATTTCAAGAACTTGTATTTTGATATTTACTTTTTTTTATTATTCTTGAAAATACAATGGGATATATTTATTTTCATTCGAAAATAAATAATACTCATTTGCAAATCATTGAGACCTCACATATGGGTCGTAGGAAGAAAATATATCAGTAACCATGAAACTCTATTGAATATCCCTATATTATGCGGATGTTTACAAAACTAGCCCCAAAAGCAAGATAGATACCGAGTTATCGCTGATAAATGCCGAACCATAGTCGAATGAATGGTACTGTTGTTCTCTTGACTCGAAGGGTAACATAATAGAAAAAGTTTTCTGGGTTGTTGGTAATACATTAGTATCTAAATAGTTGTGAGGATACATTGAATGGATTTATAACAAAATAGAAGACAAAACGTAGTGTTATATTATGTTGGCAAAAAATGGGAACATGAGTTCTAAGTAGAGACGAAACGGAAGGTGATTTAGTCAGATGCCGGATACCAAATATCCGTCAAGGCTTTCAGCCGGATGTTCGGATATCCGACCGCCGGATAATCGGCGCATGATATGTGCGTTTTGTGCGCTTTTGAGTTACAACACGTACACCACCGACGATGACGTTTCTCCGCGTATAAAAAGATGATCAATTGAATCTGCAGTAATTATGTATATTCAAACCCTTATCCGCACCCCAATGGTGCATAGGACACTGCATCATATAAACGCAGTGTTATCTTGATCGTTAACACATGAAGGAAAGGTGATCAGGCCTCCGTTTCCGGTACCAGTCCAAGGTAATATTGAACAAATACAATAATGAAAAAAATCACTTATATTTATTTGACCCCCCCTAGGAATCGAACCCGGGACCTCCAGTACGGTAGCCGAGCGTGCTGAATATTACACTACGGAGGCAGACAACAATCCAACAATCTCCCATTTTGTATAAGTATAGTAAAACTTCGATATAACGCACTAATTGGGAGAAGGAGTGTCTGTTAAAGCCAAAAGTTCGTTGTATAAAAATATGTTTAAAATAAATCATATATTTTTTTAAATATGATCGCTAAATTAATATACAAATAAACAATACAAAACACAAACAAATTCTATTTATTGTCTTTGGCCACACATTATGATATGACGTTGGTGTTTGATATCAATATGTATCTGATGTTTATTTATCTATTTGATATCTATTTTTTTTTTTAAATTTTAGTACTTGATAAATACCAGTATTTATTAAAAACTATTGTAACACGTGTTCTGATGCATTTCGCATCGTTTTCGAACTCCGTATGTGAAGCTCAGTCTAAATTTTAGAGTTGTGTTCTCGGTTCGTTAAAGGATGAAAAGTTAACAAATTGATTTTAGTAAATAGTGGTATTAACCTCTTGAGTAGTAAGATTTGTATTTAAAAAAAGGTATAAAATAAACCCTGCTGAGTTTTTCTAAAAATTTTATTAATATTTTCTTTTCAAAACATTTTTTTTTCTTACCAAAATTTCAAACATATAAAACGCACGTAATAAATTAATACTTTTATTTTGAAATACTCACTACGCTCTAAGCGTTGGGCCATACGCTATCTGACCTGATATGTTATGGCCCCATGGTTGGGGCGATACGCACGGAGAGGTTAACCTATTAAAACTTAAATTAAAAACAAATAAAAGTAAACGATGATATTACTTTCTGTCACGGCCTCTTGATTCCGAGATTTTGTGTTCTTATCCACATTAATATAATTTGATGTCCATTTTCAATAATGCGCTGCTTTCGCTAACGAAAGTAAGAAATTGGAAAATATGTATGAAAGGAAAACAATGACATTTATATGAATATATTTTTTAGTGATGATGAGTAACCACTGTGAAATGATTTCTTTAAACTTTAATATAAAATACATTCACTGATTAAAACTACAAGATTCTTGTGTAATCATGTCTTTATTTCCTGTTGAATATAAGAATGATAAGTTAGAAATAAAACCACCACTGATGCATCATAATAACACCCAAATAGGGTTTTCATTATGAAAGTCGTTAAGTTTTCGTTGTTCGAGTAAATAGAATTTTCCGTGTTTTATATTAAACCGAACATTTCGTAATGTTTACTCATAGCAAGAATAGTGCTGATTAAGTGAAAGCATAAACACGACAAAAGCTCGCAATAAAAGCTTCCTACAAATAAATTAAATTCAGGAGCACTGGAACGAACAATCAAAACACGGCTGAAACATGTTTCGTTGAAGAATAATGTTTCCGTAAGTTCGAGGGCTCATTTTGGCTGAGTAAAATTTAAAATACATACAAATGTTTTAATACATGTTCACCGAAATGTCTCTATGTTGGTAATGTGCGAAAATTCATATATTTGAAATATAGGGTATCCTAAAAATTAGTATACGTACTAGGCGTGTTCCACCCATACGTCTTGTGGATTCTCCGTATAAATGGATGTCGTAAATTTATGATTTTTAAATTGTTTGTATGCACAACTTAAACCCATTTCTGTTATCCTCCCAGTTATTAATATTTATAGCCTAAATATCGAGATTTTGTCCGCCTCCGTAGTGTAATGGTCAGCACGCTCGGCTACTGTTCTGGAGGTTCCGGGTTCGATTCCCAAGGGAGGTATAATAAATATAAGTGATTTATTCACTATAATATTTATTCAATACCGCCATGGACTGGTACCTGAAGCGGAGGCCTGATCACCTTTCCTTCATGTGTAAACGATCAAGATAACACTGCGTTTATATGACACAGTGCCCTATGCATCATTGGGGTGCGAACAAGGGTTAAAAAAATATCGAGAAATTATTGGTGATTTGACTTTAGCTTTCTAATCACAAGGTTGGATGCTGCATTTATAATCTCCAGTCTCCACAAGAAATTTCATTAACACCGGTTCTATCTTATACGTTTATTTTTAATTTTGAGTAATCAAGAATTTTACCAAATTAGTTATAAGTTTAATACGCGGGTTGGATATGAGAGGGCAATAGTTTAGAAATATGTTTAGTTTTTAATGCAGTATAGAGAATTTAGTACCTGAATTTAGACAGGGATGTAAAAATAAATTGGATAAACTGCGAGAAATCATTAGTAATTATTTTTCAGAATTTGTGAATCACTCCTTTGACTCTCACAAACTAAAATAATTTCATGTAGGTACAAACAAAGGTCAAGTGGTGAACAATTTAGAAAATATAGAAATACATCAAAATAATTCATTTTTCAAAATCTGTTACATTTACTCACTATCTATGTTACATTTTACAAAAAGTTCCGTTCCTTATCTCCCTCTATCTATTACCTATCAACCTCTATATGTACCGGAATTTTTTTTTAGTCGTTAGTTTTACCATCCACCTGTCGATGAAAGCAACTGTAATTTACTGCTTTCGAAACAAGTTGTGTGTTATGAAATAAAACTCATTAAGTGGTATAATACAAGTGGTTTTTTTTTTAAATACGTTAAATTCGTATGCATCTATAATTTGTGTTTTTTTTTTAAAAATACTTAAATATTTTTTAATAAAATAAATAAAATAGCGTATCGCTTTAGGAAATAAATTGATACTCGTATACACTCGTACATACTCGTAAGTAATAGTATAGAAAATATTCTAAATAATTATATTTACGATAAAACCATAAAAATCTGAAATAAGAATATTTTCCAATTAATAAAGTTGACAGCTTCTATTATCGGCCCCCAAATAAATATCGCGCATTTCCCATTTCACGATAATTCACATCCAAAAAGCGGTCGAATCTCATTTCGATTTCAAAGGTCAGATACCACATAGAAAAAAATATTCATATTTATCAGAAAGATCATATTCTTCCAAATTCCCATTCGACAAAGAATAATAAATTATTCCATCGATCTTTTCAATACAAGAGAGTTATATTCATGCTTGAAATATGGGAGCACTTAAGTGTTATTTTTATAAGATTTGTTTCATATGAATAGGATATATTTTGCTGTATCTTTGAATGTTAGCGAAACCAAGAAATAAATTACCTCCACCTCTTTAGTGCTAGCCTCGAAGAGGGTGAAATGATCCGTTTTTATACATCAACACAAAATAATACCATCTATTTCGTTTATCGGTTCATAAACGGAAACAAAATCGATATTTTTTCTTTATAAACTGTCCATTTCGAGCACAGACTGAACAAATCATTTTCTTAAAAGGTTACATTATGTCTGCATCATCATGTTTTAATTTATTTATACATATATCTTTATTCTTAACCTTCATGTAAAGATAACAAGCTTTTAAGTTCAAAGTGGAGTAAATATTAAACATTTTTTAATAAAAATAAATAAAAATAAGAACATTTCAAAAATGAAAATATTTATAATTTCTTAAACGTTTTTCGTAGATACTTTGTGGCACATTTTATAAACTTAATAAAACAAATCTTATTTATATATTACTCCTCTCACTCCAAAACTAAGTTATTTACCCGTTCCTTAAACCCGCCCACTCACTTAACTATGAATATTTCAATGTCTTAGAATTAGTACATGTTTAATCCTAATGATGACAAGGTTTATGTCGAAACTGGTTGGAGAAAAAAAGGACCCATAAAAAGTGGTTAAAAACAAAATTATATTTTTAAAAAAAAAATTAATCATTGTAGCTTGATTTTTGGTCAGCAATTGTTGTCTGAATTACATGATGCGGAAATGACCGATAAGATGAAAAAAAAACTGGCAGGCTATCAAAGAGCTTAGAAGCAGTTTGTGGACTTCATATGCTTCACAAAGCTAGCGGATAGGAATAATCAACTGTAAAATTAGATGGAAATTTTCAATATAATGCCTCAAACTTAATTATTTTTATACAAAATCATTACATATATTTTTATACAACTTTAATATTTTTATACAACTACTACGACTGACTCTTATCCACACCTAACGGTGCATAGAACACTCCATTAAATTGATTTTTGATCATTTATTATTTGAAGGTAAGGTGATTACATAATTCTGCACATCGGGTACCAGTCCAGAGTAAAAGTCAATAAATATGAGAGTGAAAAATAATCATAAATTTTGACCTCTCTAGGAATCGAACCAGGATCCTCCTACATTGTAGCCAAAAGCGCTAACCTCTAATCTATAGAGGCAGACATATTTTATATTTTTATAGTGTTGACTGCTATCAAATGAATTGATTTGAAAAACTGTTTGCTTCGACACATGCCGATATCATTATTTTATTATAATTAGACGTTTAGTAATTTTATGTCAAAAATATTGTTTCTTTAATTCAACCTTTACATGATAAATAGCACTATAACTGTCACAAAAGATTTTTTTAAAACGTGGTTTTTACCAACTAGAATTTAAAATGAATACATATTACCACAAAGTGACTGCCGAATCAATAAATGTAGATATTTTTCATAAAATACAAATTAATTTTGTTAATGGTTCAAATATGAGTTATTTCAGAAAACAAATTTAAAACATTGTCTAGAAATAAATGGATTCCGTATTGAAAATAAGAATATACTACATTATAATTAAAATGTCACTTTGTTTTAAAATCACTATAAATATTTTATTTTAACTTAATTATAATGTCTATCGGTTTCGAAGCTAACCGCTTTTTATCAAGACTGATTAATACTATAGTATTAACCAGTCTTGATAAATAAGCGATTAGCTTCGAAACCGGTAGACATTAAAATTAAGTTTTAATAAAATATTTTTGATGATTTTAAAACAAAGTTACATTTTAATCATAAAATGGAAAATCACAAAGACAGTGCTTTAAATATAAAATATACTTTTTATTTATATATTGACCGGAAACGTTAGGAAGTCGTGTTAGAAATATAAATCGATTTATTATATAAAGTAGTTTAAAATGTAGGGAAGATCTAAGAGTTGCATTACATGCAGCTGGAAGTAGCATTTTATGCTGCAGGTCTTACTAAGAGTATCAGTTACTGTCAGTTTTCCTATTTGTTGCTGTCCAGACATTTTCTCTCTCCAGTTCAATGATTTATCTCTCTTGCAAAAGCATCAAGAAAAGGTGCCGCGTTCAAAATACGATTAAAATGGTTTCTCACAAAATACTCCTATTCAATTTTGAGATTTTTTTGAAAGCATTAATGTATTTTTATATACGTTGCCAAGAAGATTTTTTTGGTTTTTTTTATTTTTATAATATATCGGTAGTGTAATGGCAAAGGGGTATATCTGTCTCAGACCATATTACACAGTAGAGCAAGAACAAACTTGTGAAATTAAGTAACTCATTTGTTTTATGTATTTTTATATGTACATATCTTATTAAAACTTAATAAGTATTGCAACTACAGCTATATCATTTTGCCAGATTATGGAAAACACTATTTTAGATATTTTGAGGAACAAACTAACAAAATGAAAAATTTGACAGATATACCCCTTTCCCATTATACTACCGATATGAAGTTATATTTATTTACATTTCCTATACATTTTAACTATATCTTTTTAAAAATTAAAACTAACAAACAAAATAGGTTAAAAAATATAGGGAAGGGGGAGGGGTTAAGGAACAAGATCTTTTGTAATAGGAAACATATAAATAGGTGATGTATTTTGAAACAGTATGTTATTAATTAACGTTTTATCTGAATTTAAATTTTTATGTATTTCTAAATTTTGTAAATTTTTCATGACTTGACCTTTATTTGTAACAGAGTGTAATAATTTAAGTGTATGAGAGTCAAATGAGTGGTTAGTTTCCATGACATGATTTGCAAATTCCGAAAAATAATTACTTGTTAGTCCACGGGGATGTTCTCTTATTCTTATTTTTAGACTTCTCGCAGTTTGGCCATTATATTTTTTATCTCAGTCAGTTTTTATGGTATAAATTTAATCTTGTAATTTTTTTTTCGAATATTTATAAAAATACTTCAATTTCATATTATTTCTGTGACCCAAGCGGCTTAATATTAAACAAAATTTGTGACAAAGAGACAGTTCTTTCTATTTAGTAATGTGATATTTTAGCAATAAAATATTTGTAATGTTTTTTCATTCCCGTATCGGCTACATATTCTAATTCAAGCCGTGAAAAAATATTGAAAATGCCTTTGCATTATTCAGAACATACATACAAAATGTAGATCTTCCCGTCCGATCTCAAAGAACATTAATCCTTTGTCGGGAAGAAGGTGCATCTTCTCCCTTGGGATTGTATTCAGCGATTAGAGATGTATCTGTTGCCAATATTCTACACCAAACGGTTTAGTAGTTTACGTCGTGCACGATTAAACAATTTGAATCCACGATTGAATTTAAATCTGGTATAATTTAACAACTTTAAGAAGAAAATATCATTTATTTACTATTAAAACTTATTTACCATGTACGTAAAAGAAATTTATCATGTATAAAGAAGAAAGAACAGTTAAAATAATTATTTTATGAGGCTTACGTAATTTGAAATAGAAGTAGAAGACGACAGAGGAAATCTTGGCATGATCAAGTATTTCAAATAATTGATGATGCTTAGATGTTAGATGGTCAGGTTTGGAATCGGAATAAACATTGGGTAAGTACGAGGAGATGCATGAATGTAGAAGAGGCGAATATTGTGTTCATCAGTAAAGGAAATTAATGGTAATGTGTTTGAAATTCAATTTAATTTAAATAGGAAATTCATTCCTTTTTTAAACACATTTTCTTTAGTTTGTAATGTACTGATTGAAATTAAAATACTCATCACTTTAATGAATTTTCAGTTAATGATGGAAAATAAAACCATTTTTACCAAGTCATACTTTCAGTAGATACTTTTTCAACTAAACCATTTAAGAATGAAAAACACGATAAAATGTATCAACATACATTTCAATAAACGTAAAAATCATACGAGAGAAGAAGGAGCAATGTTTACAATGTAACACATATATTATCACATATATCAAAGGATCTTAATGGCAGGAAACGCAACAAGGAGAATATATGTGGGACGGTCCCAGATGTGAGTGGGATGCACTTATATTCTTTGTGTTTTGAATTACAAAAATAGTAAACACGTCCCAGGAGGACACTTTAAGCGGCCGTTAAAGCTTTACGGCATCTGTAACGATTTCGCTAACAAAGGGCCCGGAATGCTACAGCTTACAGAGATGGGTGGCTGTCCTGAGAAAGACTTATAGTCCTGAGTTGTAAACATCTAAATGACTTTGTTGCGAATTGAATAATGTCTTAACCACTGTACCGTGTTTATGCATAATATATGTTCATATGTAATGTGTACAAACGTATATGAAAAATATCCTATTTCTTTTAAATCTATGATAAATTACAGAACCATAAATTATCTCGGTATTCCTTAAGTTCCTTATTTATTTAAGGTTTTTTTCCTTCAGAATTTTATCATCCAGTATTTGATTACTAACTTTAAAAAAACGAAATTTTATTGATTAGTTATTCAAAAACTAAAGGCTTTGCAATCAATTTGCAAATTGAATAACAATAATCATCAAATATTTGATTCCTAACTTTAAAATATATAATTGACTATTTATTTATAAATTAAGGGTTTTTTTTATTAATCTTCAACGAAAATTATAAAAAATATTTGGTAATACCAAAACAAAGTAATCTTTAAAAAAAAGTTTTATAACAACGAATGCATTTGAAAACCATGAAACGAATAAAAAAATCTATAATATACAATGCTATTAACATTTTCAGTTACAAAAATACATTCAAAATTCATAGGTACCTACCTTAAAAATTATTTAAATCCATGCTTTAAAAACCACTCTTGTATACAATTATTAAATGTGACAACATATATGAGGATTATTTATTAAAAGATAATATAAGAGTTTGAGTATTTATTGGGGAAACGATCTCGCATTGGCTGGCTTAAGTGTTCTATTGACACACTGTGTAAGGTTCGCTATTTAACCATTTTTGAAAATCGTATAAATGAAACTTGTATGTACAGAGTGTCTTTAACTCTCCTTTTGTATCTTAATTAGACAATGTGTTATGGACTTTAATTGACTTAAGTGAAGGAGCTCATGTTGACGGGCATAACGGTTTTATGGGAAAGGGGATGAAAGAATAATGGTAGGTAAGAAAAATTATCAAAGATGACTAGTCTATTTATTGATTTGGCGTTTAATTTGTAGAACTCCATTTTAATTTATGTATTAATTTTAAATCAAACAGATTTTTTGAGTCTACTAAGTTGTATTTTATTAACAAAAACACATAAAAAATTAAATTGTGACAATTGTTTCGCCTTGTTAGGGCATTATCAAACGAATGTCATTCGTTTGATAATGCCCTAACAAGGCGAAACAATTGTTACAATATAATTTTTTATGTGTTTTTGTTCATAAAATACAACTTAGTAGACTCAAAAAATCTGTGTTTGATTAAAATTAATACATAGATGACTAGTCTGTTCGGAATTGCAGACCTGTATTCGCGAAAGTTTGCCTAAGTTCGATAAGCATATTGTAATATCTGTATGTTGACTGAGAAATTAAATTGTTTTCCTTAACAATTCTGTGCATATTCAGCGCGTGTTTCTATTCTTAATGCCGCTGTGGACGTAACAAAGTGATGTTAGGAGATCCTGCAAGCGAGTAAAGAGTAGTTTGTGAGTAAAGGGGTATCTACATACATCCCTTGAGACGTTTAGCTCTAGCAAGAAAAACTACACTTGAAAAGTCATCGCTTCCCAAACGTTTAATGATCTTACAAATGTGTACATATATATTGAAGTAAAATATTGATATACATAATTTAAAAAGGAATAACCCACAAAACCTCTGTTTTAGAGGCTTGTCTGCAGCTAGGATAGTTAGAAAAGGGAAAATATATGTAAAAACTACATTACAAAAACCCAGACCAATAGAAAATTAATATATCTTAAATTCATTTTGCAATTGGCAGGAATCGAATCCGCAACGCCTACCCGACTACGCCACGTCGTAGGTATATGGTAATTTATAAAAAGAAGTACTATGTATAGATATTCAACATTGATAAATATATTTTTATAAATGTAATTTCGACCCCATGTTTTTACTCCAAATGAGCATGATGAGATTCGAGAAAAAAACTTTCGTCAATATTACGGCTGCTTACATGTTAATAAAGAATCGTAAAAACTATGAGATGAATGAAGCAAAGAAAGACCGAAGAAAAATAGGCTGATTAAAGTGATCACTTTACACACGTGTAACATTTACCAATTCTACCCATGATTGACAACCACACAAGTCAAATTCTTGGATGTTCTATATACATATTATATGATCCAATTTAGAATCATTGTACTTGAATCATTTGAATTTCACTACAGACATATATTGGTGAGATAAAAGAAGCTTTTTACGGAGCAGAAACTCTTTCAATCGTATGTGAGGTCCGAATCCTGGATTTTAATCCAAAAATTTGTTAATGCCAAGACCTACATGTTCTTCTTCATCTTTGTTGAGTTGTCAAAAATAACTCTTATATTTGAAGATAATCCTGATTTGTGAACAAGTATTTGGATACACTAAAAAAGTTTGTACTATTTTTTTATTTATATCATCCTCGAATATAACCCCTTAATTTTTTTCCACATGATGCGGCTTTAGGAGAACAGGAACGATAATGTATTTTTTTATCCACCCCCATAAAATGCAACGCTTTGAGAAGTTTTTGCGTCAAAGAACCTGCATTTCGTGACACCCATTATTTGAGAACATTTCGCTTGGAGGAAAAGTAAATATATTCTTTCAAATCTTTTACCACGAAAAATCCATCTCGCGTGTTTTATGAGGTTATTACACTTTTAAAATAGTTATAAAAGTAGACATTAATCAAACTTATTATTTCCAATTTATTAGAAAAATTTAAGTAATTCAACAATTACTCAATATTGGAAGAAAGTACCTACTCTTAAAATCCATTAACTGTTGAGATTATAATCACATAAGTACATGAGAAACGCTAGAAAACTTCTTTTAATTTTATTTCTTATTATTTAAGCTTATAATTTGATAATTTTAAGATGAGATGTTATGTTGAGATGTAAAAAAATATTATGAAAAATAACTACTATAAATGGAGATAATCTAGATTTGTAGTATTTGGTATTTGGTTAGTATTTATAAACCAAATTATGACCTAAAATAATAAAATGAAAAGGATATGTTTTTGCGTTTCTCATGTATGTGATTATAATCCAGGATTCGGACCTCACATACAAATGAAAGAGTTTCTGCTCAATAAAAAAGCTTTTTTCATCTAACCAAAAGATATTTCTTGCGAAATTTTAGTGATTTTCATTCAAAGTCAGATTTTTTTATCTTAATACTCGTATAACACAAATTCTGCTTTCCTTTTCACCCTGTCTGCGTATTTTTTTTGGCCCAAAATTATATTAATATCAACGATTATTACGACTTTATCAATATCCGATATTGGAGTATAAACCATTTACGTGTTATTTCATTCGTTTGTTAAATTATTAGCGCTCCGGGTGGCATAGTATTTTGTTTCACGAAGGTATATATTATGAAAATAGGTACATCAAATAATAGTGGTTTGTGAATTGCAGCAAAATTCCATGCATTACTATCGTACGCGCAGATCGGCTCTATGCATGGGACGTGCGAAATGCAGTTATTCCGCCGAATGCATTTTACGTGTGCACGTAACCTTAGGTATCTAAAACGAGTTCGAAACATCATTTTATGATTTTAATAAAAATTGCATTTTAAATTATTTATTTATACATGACATAAGTGCCTGCTAAAATGTTTGGTAAAAATAAACAGCGTAAAAAAGTTTCATTAATTGATTCGGCAGTCACTTTGTGGCACCAATCCATTTTTACTATGGGTTTACTTGGTAATTACCACTATTTCATAAAATCCATTGTAACACGTGTTTTAATGCATTCCGAAATATTTTTAAAAACGATTTTTTTTAAAAACGCGGTGTTGAAATGTGACAATAGATTTTAATAAGTAGTGGTATTTACCATATTAATCTAAAAATAAAAAAAAGTATTAAAAAGTGAAATACAAAAAAATATTTCAAATTTATTGATGTGAAAAAGCGGTACAGAAATAAAAATAAATAAATTTGTATGTTCTAAGAACAATTACTATCATAATTAAAACAGTATTGGTTGCTGGAAAATAAATTTTAAGTTAATTTACATAAAGTGAGTTAATGTTAAACGTATACATATTTTTGTAAAGTTCATTATTGTTTTAAATGTATGTACCTCATATTTATGCAAATACAAATGTAAATATTTGATTACTTCAAATCTTGAATCTTCCAAAGTACAATATTTTAACGGTTTCTTTGAAATTTTGACACAACGTTGAATCTGCATACGCGCCTGTCTTATATACTTATACACTATTTTCTTTCCATTAAATCAGACAGGGCCGGGTGACAGGCTTTAATAAAAAAAAATTGTCACAGGTAACGAATATATAAATTTTTTGTCATAATTGCAGCACCACATATTAAAAGTAAAAAGCAAGGCAAGCAATATTAAATATTTCTTCAGAAGGAAAGCGTGCTTCTCGACAACTATTGTCACTTAGAATTTTTACTGTTTTCGATTGCATTGTTGTTTCATAGATTTTCAATATGGTATTTTCATTGCATCATTGTATCTTTTGTAGGTACTGCTTTTAGGGATCAAACTTATTCATTTTTTATAAATTATCCACATCTACTATCATTTTTAAGACATATAAACTAAATATGCTATAAATCCTTGTACATAATAGGCAAAAAGTGTTTAAATGGAAATTTAAAAAAAAACTTCATTGTTATTTTTAATTTCATTGCAATAGTTGTGAAATGAAACATATACTATATTAATTCATAATAATATGTATTTAAATAGAGTTTTTTTACACATTTATAAGTACAGTGTAAGTACGTTTTAAAAATATGTGCGTAATTGATGCAAAATCTCTTTATTTGAATTTGTATGCAAACTTCGTAAGCTTCATTCATTTCATGTTATCTTCTTTTGATATTCACTACATTCTGATGATGTTCTTTGAATTCCTACATAGTAAAATATTTTATATAGAATATATTTTCTACGTTTACTAACTCTTGTGTTTCGGTCTGTTCAATATGCCAGACGTTCTTTCATACATTTGTATACGTTTTGAATATTTTCTCATAAAACTGAAGTACCCAATGTGCTATAAAAATACGTATAGTGCATGAATTTCCCTCCCCGTTTGGATTTCATTGAAATAGAACAACTATCGCACATTTTTTGCGGATGCCATTATTTCAAGAAATGTATTCTCATGATTTAAAGGAATAAGTGAAATATATTGTATTTATATTGTAGGTATCTCAACGTAGAGACGAAACAATAATCGTTTTTATTTAGAAAACATATGAAAGTCTGAGTATTTCAAGGCTTATGACCAAGGAATTTTACCACTTTATACACTTGTGCAACGCTTAACATTCTGCCCATCAATCATATAAATTTCTTTTTTTTTAAAGATGTGTGAATACGCTGTTTTTGGATTAATTTCGTATGCCATCAGATAAGAATAAGTATATAGGTTTCTCCAATTGAATAAACTATAGGTGTCTTACCTTTAATATATACTAATATATATCATCTTAACATAGATGAAGAAGAATATTAAAGTCTGGAAATTTACAGGGTATATGACCTAGGCTGGTTAAGTGATCACTTTAAACACGTGTTACACTCACCAGTTAACCTATGTCTAACAACTACTCTTCGAAATTTTTTGAAACTCATACATTTATCATAAATCTCATGACGTTTTACATTTCAGTTTACCGGAACCGTCTATGGTTGATTTGAGAAAGCTTTTATTTGGTAAAAACCGTTTTTCTTTGCTAAATTAATGAGTACCTACGCGTAAAAGTTATTAAAACGTTAATGTATATAAATGTAGTGAAAAATTTCATTAATACACAAAATAAAATCAGTTATATTAATCCACATGTTATATAATCTACGAGTATTTATTTTATTGTGTCTTATTGAGAAACAATGTTGATATATTTATTCTTGGGGTATTCCTGCATTTATTATTTATTATCCTCATTCGTTTCAACAGCTGTTTCAGGGGTCAATTTTACCCTAAAGATAACCCCCGTATTAATATAAGAGTAATCTTCGAAAATTTCGCATGTATTTGAAAAAGTAAATCGTAAAGTTTGACTGAAACCTTTTGTAAAAAAATAAAACAATGAAAAAGGAAAAATATGATACATCCAATTTTAACGTCTCGTATTTATGTTTGTTCCGAACCTCAATTTTATGCGAGTAAAATAACGTATTATTTTGAAATATCAAAACAAGATGTCGCGAGTTTGAAGTTTCCTCCCTTAAAAAGGCGCTTTAGTTGAGCTTTTAGGCTTATAAAATTTATTTGACTTCCCAAAATACAATTTGAGAAGTAAGGCCGCGGCGGTGTTCTCAACTTTTGATTGAATTCACAAGAACATTGTCCCATTTTCGGGAGACACGTTTTTCTTCTTTTGCCGTGGTACGTGATCTCTAGCCACTATTTGTTTTACAACTTCTACGTTTGCGTTACACATAAATCAGGGGAAAGAAAATATTTTAAAAAAATAGATAAAATTATTTGAGCAAAACCGCCGCGTACACAACACGTTATCTTGTTGAAATTTCGCTTTGAGGTAAAACGTGACGATTTTTTTTTTCGAATATTTTAAATATTCACTTTTTATCGGAAATTTATGCTTCTCTAAACTCGGGGGGAAATTTGCAAATTGATACCAAATCTCGATTTGGAGAAGAATTTTCTTTATTACGAACATTTATATTTAATTTTGCTTGAAATAAAATAAATTTTAATATGTTTAAAATAGTACATTATAAAACAATCACTTTTATATAAATGATTTTTTCAACTTATATTTTAGTGACTGATGATGGGGCTTCGTCGTAACTATGTTTATATTTTTTTTATTTAATAGTTTTTGACACGTTTTGATGACATTAATATTATAAAAAGATACATGAAACTTCAATATATTGCATATATTTTGACAATACTTTGAGCATTTAATTCAGAAAAATACATCGTTGGCTACAAGTATTTGGACATGCTCAAAATATTGTTTAAACAATCTCTACGCAAGTGGTATTTTTCAATCCGCTATCCGCGCTCAATTGTATATAGGGTAATGCTTCGTATCGATGCAGTATCAACATGATCGTCAATTACTTGAAATCAGTCTTATGCTTCTTGTAATTGGTGATATTAAATGTACATATCAAAGTAAAATTACCTTTAATTTCTTTTGGTCTTTCTGGGAATCGAATCCTAGACCTCTAACATGGTAGCCAAACGATATTACCACTTCACTAAGTAGGTGGCAAATGTAAAAAGACAATTGTTAAAAAAAATCGGGTGTGTGTGTATAATGAATGTTCCATCTCCAATAATTGTTTTACTTTTAAATTTATCATACAGTTGGTAACACTAAAAATTGCATCTGAAATGGTACATATTATTCTTATAACATTCTATATCTTTTTTATATTGCTGTCACTCAAGGGTAGAATGTTAAACATTACACCGTGTATAATGCAATTCATTACGTTCTCCAAAGACAGGTCGTAAGCTATGCTAATGCTTACATTTCTCGTCCGTGTATACATCAACAAAAATAAACATAACAATTTAATGTAATAAAGTATATTAAACAGCATTAAGTATGTAACTGCTAAATAATGTCATTAAAAAAAATCATGAAAAAAAAAAATTGAGACAACATTTTGAGTGTGTCCAAATACTTGTTCACAAAACCTGGATTATCTCCAATTACAGCAGTTATTTTCATGTTATTTTTTGACATCTCATTAAAGATGAAGAAGAATATGGAAGTCTGGGCATTTACGGGGCTGACGACTACTATACTAATGTAAGAGTTTTTTCTTAGTAAAAAGCTTCTTTACATCTCACCAATAGATGTCTCTAGTGAAGTTCTAGTGATTCATGAACAATGTTTCTAAATTGGTTCATAAATATTGAACTTCCGAGAATTTGAGTAGTGTGGTTGTCAATAATGGATGGAATTGGTGAATGTTACACGTGTGTAAAGTGATTACTTAAACCAGCCTATGACGTCAGCCCCGTAAATGCCCAGACTTCCATATTCTTCTTCATCTTTGATGAGATGTTAAAAAATAATACTAAATTTAAGTTTTGAATTTGAATTTAAAACTTAAAAAATCTCCAGGATCGCAGCACAGAGAAAAGGTGAGATTTTTTATTGAGAGCATTTTCTTGTAAATATACCTTATTGGGTTATTGGCTTTTTAGGACTATTATTGATTTACCCTGCCTTTGTCGCTTGCTCGATTTGGTTTCTGTTTACCAGGCGCACAGGAGTTGGCGGTTGTGAGGCTCCAAGGGCTCGAGACAGTCACGGACCAATCCGCACGACTGACAGGGAGTACGTGGCCAAAGTGTGAACAAATACGAATTTTTACTCACGAACAGCCACAGCGACAATTTCTTCCGACACTCGGTAGTGAGATATACGAAAAATATTATCGATATTTGAATTTGTATTTTTGCAATTTTTCAACGAAAAAAAATATATTGGCATATTTAAAGACAATTTCTAAAAATACACTAGTTATACCCATTAAAGCGTTACTGTTGTTTAGTTTGGGTGAATAGAGAAGAAAAAAAGAGAATGAACAAAATTTCATTATAATGCCAATAATTGAGTTTTATTTCATTACACACGAATAGACAATAAACACGCTGTCCGCCATGAGCACTGTTTAGCTTTGGGAATATTGCTGTTTCCGTAAATAGATGGCGCTGCCATAGTTTTAAAAATCAATCACAGGAAAAAAAAAACACATTTCGCAGGGTTAAGAACACGGGCATTTTCAAATGCAACGTTGTGACAAAATTTCAAACCAATCGACGAATAACTTGAACAGTATTTAGTTTCGCTTATTTTTCCGTTATTTTCAACAGATGTCGCTGTCATTGCTATTATAAATACCTTTTTGTATGTGTTACTACCTATTTATAACTTAAAGATATTGAACCGATGAACATTTTATGTTCTATTTATATAGAAGTGCTAAGGGTAAATAACCGAAACCTCAAATACGTAATGACGCAGTGTGCAAGGGCACTTAGTATTCTAAGGTGAATTGTTACCAAAATTTTACGAATTACAATTGTTTGCGTATAAATTGCGAATGGGAATATAATTCAGCCAACATTTCGCATTATTTAAAACTAATGGCTATCAAAAATCTGTGCACACAATGTTCCGAATGACCTTTTTGGGGGTTCGAATAAATAAAACCGGCGAAATTATAATTTCCATATAATAATTTCGCATGAAGTTGTAAAGCAATAAAATGTTCCGTTCGGTTGGCAGAATACAAACGAATCATTAGCCAATGTTTACGATTATCATTATTTCATAATAATATTTTGTATAATGACATTATTTGTATGTACAACAGCAACGATAGTATAAACAGTAATTTATGTTTTAATTTTTAAATCAAACACTGAGCTTTGAGTCTACTTGGTTGTATTTTATTAAAAATAAAACTCATAAAAATTATTATTATGACAATTGTTGTATCCCATGAATTATTACTGCACACAATAGAGCTATCACTTATGTAAAAAAAAACTAACTAACCATCACGCCGCTTCCCCGCAGGGGTAGGCAAAGAGAATCGAACGCCACACCACTCTGTCTTTTCAAACATTTTTTGCCTCTTCTACATTCATGCATCTCCTCATACATACCCGACGATTATTACGACTCCTGACCCGGCCGCTTTCAAGTATTTGACATACCTCATTGTGCCAAGTTTTCCTCGGTCGTCCTCTGTTTCTTTTTCCAACTACATTCGCCTCATAAATTTGTTTAACCGTTCTTTCTTCACTCATACGCTCCACATGTCCAAACCATCTCAACACACCTTTCTTAATTTTATCAATAATGCTTATCTCAGCCTTACATTCTTTCCTTATTTCATCATTCGAACATCCATCAAACATTGTTTTGCCACACATTCGTCTGAGGGATCGCATTTCGACTGCATTCAGTCTGCTTTCATCCTTCTTTTGCCAACTCCATGCTTCGCTTCCATATATAAGGAATGGATTATTATTTATCACTTATGTAAGTACCTAGAATTGTAAAGCTACATAAAGACCGTCAGTGTATTTAATCATCACATTCGTTTGAGAATGCCATTACTGGGCGAAACAATTGTCACAATATATTTTTTTTATTAAGTGAATAAGTTAAGATGATTTAAAAATTTACTCTTACTAACCCTTAAATTTTTATTTTTATAGATTATTATATCTTGTTGATAGTTTGCGTAGAATGAATTTTTCCAAAATATTTTTTTTATAAATTAACATTATTCACTTATTTTTTTTTTACAAAAATGTTGATAAAATTAGTATATAACCACTCACCGAGATTTTTACGTCTACCGGTTTCGAGACGTACCCGTCTCTTCGTCAGGACAATCACTAACACAGCATGCAAACAATACTACCCTTCACCACCATAGCACCATTTACACACTCAAAACTACACAAAATGTCTAACACATGCGATTTTTGGTCGACCCGAAGACCAACATGCACTATAGTTTTCAATACAGACATGCGTTACGAGCCGAGGTTAACCGTACATTAAAAATTAATGTACGGTAACCTCGGCTTTTAATGTACGGTTAACCTCGGCTCGTAACGCATGTCTGTATTGAAAACTATAGTGCATGTTGGTCTTCGGGTCAACCAAAAATCGCATGTGTTAGACATTTTGTGTAGTTTTGAGTGTGTAAATAGTGCTATGGTGGTGAAGGGTAGTATTGTTTGCATGCTGTGTTAGTGATTGTCCTGACGAAGAGACGGGTACGTCTCGAAACCGGTAGACGTAAAAATCTCGGTGAGTGGTTATATACTAATTTTATTAACATTTTTGTAAAAAAAATAAATAAGTAAAAATGACTAACCACAAAGTAAATGCTTTAAATATTAATAATATTGAGAATATAACATTATTCACTTAAAATATCAACCAGATTTTGCATATCTCGTATACAGTTAGACTTGGTTAATGAGAGGAATACGTTCCAATAAGTTCCTGCAGTTAACGAAGCAAAGTTAAGCGAGGTCATCTTTACACGTAAATACTTATATCTTAATATGCAACGTAATGGTATCAAACGCTCCGCGATATTGCATACAAGCGACAACGATTTCGGGAAAACCAATACTGAAGCTTATTACAGAAACAGCGTTAAGTAGGGTCTCACCGTATTTTAATATGAATAGGTACAAGAAGTCCCTTCAAATGACTCGCTTTTTGTAATTTTAGATTGTGAAATTGAGCTAAGTCAAATATCAAGAGATATTGTCTTCGAGTTTAAAATAATAAGTAAGAATTTTTTCACCGTGTAATAATATTGATAATAACAAAACCCTTATCCGCACCCCAATAGTGCATAGGGCACTGCGTCATATAACGCAGTGTTATCTTGATCACTTACATATGAAGGAAAGGTGATTAGCGCTCCGCTTCAGGTACCAGTCCAGGGTAATATTGAATACATATTACAGTGAAAAAATAAATAAATAAATAAAATAAAAATAAAAATAAGTATTCTTTATTATACAATTACGCATTTAAAAAATGCTAATATGTAAACGAATGATATTTTGTAAGCTTCACTAATTTAAATGATCAAGCAAGCATATTTATTTTGTTAGATTTCGAATAAATTCATTAAATAAATTGAATAAAAAAATCAAAGTTTCACCATTTAAAGGGTTTTTTCTGAGCAATAACAGGTAATATTTATTCAATATTACCCTGGACTGGAACCTGAAACGGGGGCTTCATGTGTTAACAATCAAGATAACACTGCGTTTATATGATGCAGTGCCCTATGCACCATTGGGGTGCGGATAGGATTTTGAAGAAGAACTTTTCCGAGTAAAGCTTACTCAAATCAACCATAGATACTACCGCAAACTCATACTTGAAGCAACCCATGAATCATATCACTTATATATGAGTTCCCAAATGTGGGTAGTATAACTGTCAAACATGGGTAGAAACAAACATCACTTTGACCAACCTATGACAGATCGTAAGTTCTGATTCAGACTTCCATATTCTTCTTCATCTTTTATTGAGATGTCGAAATTATTTAATAAAAATTAAACACGTGTAAAATACCACTTATTGAATTTTATTTCATTACACACGACTAGTTTCGACAACTACAGATGTTTTCATCTACAAATGATGTCAAATATATCGCTCACTCCTTTCAACAATATATCAAAAATCGTAAATTTTCAGTTGTGCATGTTTTCGGAACGCCCAGAAAATGTACTATATTCCAGCAAAAGCAGTATATTTTTAATTTAATATTTACCCGCTACAGGGCAGAAAGTGTTTTTTTTTTGCATTTTGAAGATAGGGTATTGTTTAATTATTTTTTAAAATAAACTTAATATTTTTCAAATGGAGCAAAAACATTCAGGTTATACCTAAAAAGATCTGTTGCACAGTAAAATGTTCAATAAGTGGCTTGATATTTATTTTCAAAACATTTCATTATATTCTTAAACTTTATAAACCATCTCCTGAAAAATCAAGTTTTTTGATATATGACGTTGTTGAAAAGAGTGAGCGATATGTTTGGTTTGCACATGTAAATAGGTATAAGTAAACAGCTAATAAAAATGAAAATCTTCGAATCCATTCTACGAACCCTGAATAACGTGAAGCATGCCTTCTGCTCGGATGGATAAGCCGCTTAGGGTGATCAGAATAAGCTCTAAATACAAGAAAACGTAGATATATATTCGTTACAATAAGTAAACGGAATACAGTCCACGGATTCCGATGCCTTCCGACCCTTTTGTACCCCCGGACTATGTGTACTTTTAATGTTATTATTCTACAAGAGATTGTATCGCCATTATGCTAACGACTGCCATGTACCGTCCGCCATTTTGTATCGTTACGCTAGTTAACATCCTGCCGGTTCTCGCCATGTCGTGCTTATATAAGGCATTTGGAATTAAAATATCCGTTTGCAAAGATATCCACTCACATTATGAAATGACTTTATTTATAATATAACAGCCGGCTTAGTCTATGAAAATAGTTTATGAAAATAGTCCTACTTTTACTTTATTGTGAAAATAATGAACTTCGAAAACTTCTCACAAGGACTTTTGACTTAAAGACATCCCCTTGATTTTATTATTTTAGAATTTCCTTAGTGATTTATTTAAATATTTCGAACTAAATATTTTCATTTATTGATTCGGTGATTAAAATGTGGTATTGTATGAGTATAAATATTAGTGATTTTTTCACTCTAATATATATTTAATATTACCCTGGACTGGTACCTGAAGCGGAGGGCTGATCACCTTTCCTTCGTGTGTTAACGATCAAGATAACACTGCGTTTATATTATGCAGTGCCCTATGCACCATTAGGGTGCGGATAGGGGGTTTTATTATTATTATTATTGTATGAGTATACATATCTATGTTTTATTTAAGTTTAATTTGGAACAAACCCCTATTTTATTTTATTTTTAATCTAAAAAGTGGTATTTACCAAGTAAAACATAAATAAAAAATAAAAAAAAATATTGCTTAATTTATTCATAAACTCACATCCCATGTTCACTTAAGTAAAATCATACACCTATGTACACAAGTTCATTGCTAACTTAGTATGGCTATAATACGGATTAAGTTCAAACCAGGAGTGTGATAAGCGGTATTGCATAAGCCTCATCTATGTAGATTTCAGAGTCACTTGACCGTTAGATAAATCCAATAATATGTTCATTCGTTACGTTTATCACTATTATATTTATTCAGTTTTACTCCTGACTGGTATCTGAAGCGAAGACTCATTAACTTTACTTTATGTATTGAATGATCGATATAACTTTGTTAATGTGCGATGTAAAATGGTAATAAAACAATAGAATTGATTTTATTAATGGAAACTGGTTTGATGATTATATCATGGGTACTAGTGGTATATTATTAGATATATGTGCGGCAAAAACTATGTACGACAGATACTCAAATGGTGATATATGGAAATAGTGCAAGGTTTAATTTATCATTAATCGATAAAATTAAGAAAGGCGTTTTAAGATGGTTCGGACATGTCAATCAAATAAGTGAAGAAAGAATAGTAAAATAAATTAAAGAAGCGAATGTGGTTGGTAAAAGGTGCCAAAAAAGACAGAAGAAAACTTGGTGTGATCAAGCATTTCAAATACTTGAATGTGTTCAGATCAAGATTCGGAATAATCGGGGAGATTACATGAGGAGATGGATAAATTTAGAAGAGTTGAGGAACGTTTGGAAATACAGAGTAATCTTGCGATCTATTTTCATTGCTTACCCATGAGGCGCAGGAGTGATCATCTTCCCTTCATGCATGTAACTAACGATCAAGATAATACTGCATCAATACGATATAGTTCCCTCTGCACCATTGGGTGCGGATAACGGTTATAACAAGAAGAAGACCCCTGAAGGGAAGTGACTTGAGTTTGTAGTTTTTTTTTCGAACATATTATTAAGTAGTCCGTTTTATTTGTCGTATATTGTCCGTTACTCCGTTCTCTAGTGAGAAAATTACACTGATGGCATTACATCGGCATCACCCCGTAGACCACAAGCTTCGTATCTATGAAGTTAAGATGTAAATGAGAGGAGATACCGTCGGCCACAAGCGGGGAAGGACGTTCTGTTCCTGGAGGGATTAAGGACAAAACACCACCTAGGATTACTCGGGAAGGAATGCCGATAGCTCAGCTATGCGTGGCAGTGACGTGTGTTTGAAATAAAAACTATCTAGCTTGTGAGCTTCAGTTGCATAATTTTTAATCTGAGTTTTTTTCTTCTTCAAATTATAGCACCGGTGTTGGTACTAAAATAACTCTACGGTTACTGAGTTTGTAGTGTGAAGAATGCGGAGGTCAACTTACTGGTAGAAGTAATAAAAATTAAATTTATTATTACAAAACTTTGAGTGTGTTCAACTACTTGCTCACAAATCTGGATAACCTCCGCTTAGGAGTTCTTTTTAACATATTTGACATCTCAAAAAAAATCAAAATCATAATTCTAGGCGAGGCTCAAGTGTGTCAATTTAATCCAAGATTTGAATCATCCATACACAAAGAAAGAGTCTTTGCTTGATTTTTTTCCCCTTTTCCATCATAGATGGCTGTTGTGAACTCACTTGTACTTTGTCACGAGTTTGATCAAAACATGGTAGAAGTTCCAAAAATTGAGTAGTGTGGTTGTCAATCCTGGGTTGATGAATGTTACACGTGTGTAAAGTGATCATGAGCTAAGCCTATGACTTAAGCACTTATCAAGTATGTCAAACACTTGACTGTGGTTAGGTCGTTAGAATGTGGAAGAGGTAAATATTGATTGTAAAGACATATATGTCTACCTATGAAAAGAAGTAATGTGATGTTTAGTTAGATATTAATATTTTCGTAGACATAAGCGACCCATTTTTAAAATAGGAATTTAGTTGTAAAGTAGAATCAAACATACATATATTAATAAATTAAGCCCTGAAGAGGGCAACAGGTTGTTGCCGAAACTAGTTGGTTTGTAAAAATGTGAGCGGATCAAAACACAAAGTGTTTTTATTTCTCGAAATAATATATAAAATTTGTTTACAACATTTTGAGTGTGTCCAAATACTTGTTCACAAAATCTGGATTATCTCCAATTACAGGAGTTATTTTCATATTATTTTTTGACATCTCATCAAAGATGAAGAAGAATATGGAGATCTGGGCATTTACGGGGCTTACGACCGTCATAGGCTGGTTTAAGTGATCACTTTACACACGTGTAATATTCACCAATTCTACCCATTATTGACAACCACACTACTCAAATTCTTTGAAGTTCTATATATATGAACCAATTTAGAAACCTTGTTCATGAATCACTAGAACTTCACTAGAGACATCTATTGGTGAGATGCAAAGAAGCTTTTTATTAAGCAGAAACTCTTATATTAGTATGTGAGATCCGAATCCTGGATTATAATGGATAATATATTATAATGGATGTCTCTAATGATAATGGTGAAGTTCTAGTGATTCATGAACAAGGTTTCTAAATTGGTTCATATATATAGAACATCCAAGAATTTGAGTAGTGTGGTTGTCAATAATGGGTAGAATTGGTGAATGTTACACGTGTGTAAAGTGATCACTTAAACCAGCCTATGACGGTCGTAAGCCCCGTAAATGCCCAGACTTCCATATTCTTCTTCATCTTTGATGAGATGTCAAAAAATAATATGAAAATAACTCCTGTAATTGGAGATAATCCAGATTTTGTGAACAAGTATTTGGACACACTCAAAATGTTGTAAATAAATTATCTGGTCAAATTATAAGCTTAATAATAAAAATGAAAATGGTATTTTCTGGCGTTTCTCATGTGTGTGATTATAATCCGGGATTCGGATCTCACATACTAATATAAGAGTTTCTGCTTAATAAAAAGCTTCTTTACATCTCACCAATAGATGTCTCTAGTGAAGTTTTAGTGATTCATGAACAAGGTTTCCAAATTAGTTCATATATATAGAACTTCCAAGAATTTGAGTAGTGTGGTTGTCAATAATGGGTAGAATTGGTGAATGTTACACGTGTGTAAAGTGATCACTTAAACCAGCCTATGACGGTCGTAAGCCCCGTAAATGCCCAGACTTCCATATTCTTCTTCATCTTTGATGAGATGTCAAAAAATAATATATAAAATTTGACTCATAGCCAAAACAACAAGACAACAACACATCGGTTCAGTCTAATAATGTTGTTGGTAACGACGAAACTTAGTCACTAGTCAAAAAGTGTTTGAAAAACCATTTCAATAATTTCTTCAAGTATGTTTTATATTTGAAATACATTCTTCACAACTAATTTCTACTCATTTCTATTCAGACAATAAATAATTATAAAATAAACTAAGAATCTATCAATAACTGATCATTTCGTACAGTAAATTCAAAAAGTCACCAGAACCTTAAAACACACCCGAATATTTTAATTCGTCGCAAAAATTTATGAATACGAAATATTTTTCGCATTTTAAATATATTCAATGAACAAATTTACATTTCAGTATTATTCTTTCATCCGTAGAGCTTTCTCTATTTATAACGAAACATGCAATGCAGATAGAATTATAAAGTGCATTCATTTTTATTCCAATTTATTCAGTCACCGTACTTCGGACTTTTTTCCCCATTTTTTGGTTTCAAGATATTGCGGAGTTCGTAACAGGATAGGATTTTTTGCGACGAAAAAATTAATTTTCCAGTTTTTGTGGAAAGAACGGCTTTGTTTTGGTTTTTGTATAATTAAATCAGTAAACAAATTCTGGAGTGATAAATATATTAAAAACATAATGCGAGTACACCATACTTATACAAGAGAATTTATTATTAATCATTCAGCACCGTCGAGCACGGATTACTTTGTAGGCCTTGCATCGTGTATTTAATTTAAATTAAGTAAAATATATTGTATTAACATATATTTATACTGTCACGAAAGTTTTTTGGCTAAAATTCAAGCTTAAAAAAATAAACAATATTTAATGCGTTTTAAGCTTAATGAGAGTTGATTTTAAAAATATATATTTATAAAATCATCCAGAGATTCTTAAGAGCTTTTTTTCTGACGTTATCATTGAAGAAGAGATTTTATTTTGAATAAAACATTGATTTACAAATATAAAACAATATATTTTTATCATTTGATAAATACCATTATTTTACCTATGTTAAATTTATTATGACACGTGTTTCGAAGCGTTCCACATCATTATCAAACACCATCATTAAGTGTTAGAAAATTATGCGGAATGTATCAAAACACATGATACAATAAATTTGCAGAAAAATTGGGATATATCAAGCAAAGTTTAAATAACCAATTGTTAAATATTACCTCAAAGTTACTCAATGAATAAAAAAGCCGAATCAATTAATGAAAAAATGTATTGTTTGAATGTCTACAAAACTGAGATAAGAATTGATTGACTTGAGGTTGTTACTTTACATACAATTTCAATAAATACAAAGAAGCAAGAAACTGAAAAAGTATGTAAAATTCAAAATTTTGGAGATCTAAGATATTGATTGGAATTGCTAATTTGAGCGCCCTTGAGGCAGTGTTTTATAAAAATGGCGCTTTTTTTATTATTACCATTTAGAAAAACACCAAATATTTAAAAACTTAGTTTATTATGTTACATGCAAACTGTTAAATTGATGTGGATATTTTGTTTTTTTTTGTACAGTTTAAGCACCTTCCTTTATTAAAGTTGTCCAGAAATACATTTGTTCCAAAAATCTTTAAACGTCTATTTTATGCAATGCGACCAACTTTATTATTGATTTAAAGTTCAAGTTATAATGGCGGAAAATTCGCTAATCCATAGCATCGTCAATTCATCTTAACCCTTTGCACGCGGCACGCGGGAGTCCTAAACGTATGATAATGTGTAAAACTTTCCTTGTTGCGGTCCCAGTCGAGCTCCGCCGCAAGGATAGTTTCGAATATTAAACACCACAAATTGTCGGTATCTGCGCACTGCCGGCAAAGGGTTAACATATTTAAATTGTGAACACGTACATATAATTACCGCCCTAATGCGAAATAACAGGCAAACAGGTCGAATGCACGTCGGAGGGTGGAACAGGTAATTGAGAGGAGAGTAGCTTCCCCAAGGGCACTTTTGCTAGAATACAGGATAAGTACAAACCTGGAGTATAAAATGTATTATTCCATGTAAATCAGAGGTAACTCACCTTTTTATACCAATCTTTTAACACATCGCTCACTCCTTTCAAAACCGTCATAAATCAAAAAAATTGATTTTTCTGGAGATCGTTTTTGAAGTTTAAAATATAACACAATGTATTCAAAATAAATATCAAGCCATTTATTAAACCTTGTTACTGTACAACATATCTTTTTAGGTAAAACCTGAAGGTTTATTCTCCATTTGAAAAATATAAAGTATATTTAAAAAAAATATTAAACAATACCTTTTCTTCAAAATGCAAAAACAACACATTCTGCCCTGTAGCGTGTAAATATTAAGTTAAAAATATGGCGTTTTTGCTGAGATATAGTGCATTTTCTGGGCATTCCGAATACATGCACAGCTGAAAATTGACGATTTTTGATTTATGACGTTCTTGAAAGGAGTGAGCGACATGTTTATTCGATTTCAGTTTTGTGCTGACATTTCTTGGTAGAACTTGGTGGAAAGGCGCGGTAGCGTAGTTAAGTAGACGATCTACAACGAAACTGTCGGAGAGCGTTCGATTCTCGCCAATTGCAAAATGAATTCAAGAAGGATTTATTTTCAATTGGTCTGGGTGTCTGTGATGTATAACTCACATTTACCTTCCCTATCCTAACTATCTTACCTGCAGACAAATCTCTTAAAGCTAACAAGGGGATATGCGGGTGATTCCTTTTTTTAAAGTGCAATTTAAGTATTAAATAACTGTTCACTGGTTAAATAAAATTTTTGTGGAAAAAATTAAACAGTTTTAATTTTATTATATAAAATGCAGTTCCACCAAGGAACTGTTCCGTTGTTTCTTTTATTATAGTGTGTTAGTTCATTTATGTTTTACCATTAATATTTAAACATTAAAAATTAAACAAATCGTATAAAAAATTACAATTTATGTGCCCTTGTGTGTTTTTCCGTGTAAAAGGCATATTTTACAATATTAAAAAAAAAATGTTTGTGGCACACTATCAAATACGACATGGTCAAATAATGCGATATATTTCAGATCTACCCAATTCAATGAAATATTTATGAATAACTTTTTTAAATGTATGTTTTAAATTTTGTTTTTATTAACTTTTTTTGAAAATGGAAGTAGTTACATAACTATATTTCAAAATGGCACTGGAGCGCAGTGCTGCGTTTGCCAGCGAGCTTATTTTCATCTACATCTCTCCACATTTATTATTATTATTATTATTATTTTAATTTTTTTTCTTTCACTTCCTTATTTGTTTATTATTTTTAATTTCATTGTTTAAATAAAATGTTGTAAACCATATATGGCTGACTAAGTATTGCACCCACCACTTAGTCAAGCTGGAATAAAGAGTTTAAAAAAATAATAATAATAAAAAAATAAATATTGAATTTATCCGATTTTTTTACTGAAATCGGTAGAGGTTTTGTTGGATGACTTTCTATGTTTAGAATGTTCACATATTTTTTTAAAATAATTTTAAAAGTTTCTTTAAAGCGCTTTATTTGAACTGATAATAAAGTTTTACGCAATGAGAAATTTGAATAATAAGAAAAGTTATAAACTATCATACGTTTAAACGTAAAATGGCTTAAAAATACAATAATAATTAACATATAGGTTATTCAATACATTTTTAGACAGAATTCCATATAAAAACATTTACATACTTGAATTTTTTTTTTTATTTTTTTTTTATTCATTTAATATATTTACTTTTTTATTTATAACATAATACATTTGAATCATTTATACATATGGAGAACTTTTATATTTCGATTCGCTGTGCCTCTCCATAAAAGAGTCTGTGCTCTTGTGCTTGGAAAGGGACTTACACTGGTGGTTTAATGTTATATAATAAAAGATATAATAGTTTTTTTTTTTATATATATTTTTTTAAGATTTAAATGTATGGAGCTTCATGTATTTAAATAAATTAAAAATATGATATCGGTTTACTTATCATTATGAAAAAACTTTTAAAAGATTAGGTAAAATTCATAATTAAAATTTCAAAAATGAAATTAAAAAACATAAAAAAAAAGAATTATTAAAAATTCTATTATTTTACCTTATTTTGTTTTAAGTTACAACGTAAAACAATTTTTTGTTTTTTTTTTGTTAATTTATATGGTTCTTTGTAAAACCGCGCATCATCGGTTTGCAATCCCTGATCTAGATACACCTCGGTTCTATACCATATATGTTTTTTTTCAGAAAACATCGCTTTTCAGCGTTCCCTTGATATTATAAAATTTATCCAAGGTCATTTTACCTTTCATGTTAATATTTATTTAAATGTTCATACAGCCTATCCCAAGAAGTATAAAGCTTACTTACGATAAAAAAACTTCAAGTTTGTTATTTTTATAAGAATCGCCATAATCTTACTTTATTTTATAGGCCTCCGTAGCGCAATAGAAAGGAAATTATCTTACTAACAAAGGTATCAAATTCTACCTTATAAGTTTAAAATTATAATTTTATTTATTTGTTCTAAATTATATATATAATATTCTCATTAATACAAACTTAGCCTCCGCGTCGCTTTTTTTAATCACGCTAGTAGATAAATAATTAAAATAAAATGGGCATTTATCTTAATTGCATTGTTGTTAGTCTTTCTTTCAATGACAAAGAAAAACGAGTATAATTCAAACAAATAACTCTGTTTTTTTTAAGGCACCTCGTTCTCATAGTAGGTATGTGAAGAGATTTTTGTGTGTTTATTTCTTTTATGGAACAATGCACATGCCTGGAAAATATTTTCTGTTTTGTAAAAATTGTTATTGGAGATGAAGTTTAATAAAAGAGATCATACGTGGATAAGCGCACATGAAAGTACGTTCGAGTACAATTTGCTAACGTATATGAATCTCCCAGATAAACAAAGCTTCCAAAAGTCAACAATTCCAGAGCGCTTTGTTCAAGATTAGTAGCAAGTCTTAAGAAAATATCAGGTTTCTTCATTTTCATTTTCATTGTAGTGTTAGTAAACGCTATAGAATAACAACACATTTCGCGGTGTCAGATTGGAAATGTGTTTCCTTAAGGAATATGGCAATAGCGCGAAGATTTTTGAAAGTGATTTGAAGAATCCCGTATAAAAAACATTCTCACGCATATTTTGTGAAATATTAAGGAAAACCTGTTTCAATCAAGTTTTTTTTGTATCTCTATGAAAGAGTAAGACATATTTCAACCAAATGTTGAGAATATAAAGTGAATAATTATTATTAAATGTTTAAATAAATACTAAACGTGTTTTTTTTTCATTAAATTTTATGAAAAACGAATAGTAAAAAGGTTTTAAAATGGTATATTCGAAGGGTCGCCACGTAATAATTTTGAATTCGAAAGTGATCAAGAGATTTAAATTTTCACTTAAATCATTTTTCATTTTTTAAAATAAAATAAAGCTCTTTTTCTTTTAAAAAGTAAAAAAAAATAGTCTTGATAAATTAAATTCGCATAGTTGTAATTTTATTCCATCTAGTGAAACTACGATTTGAGAATACGATTGATGGTTTAGTCGTAAGAAATTTGCGACTATTGTTCTATTCCAGGTACAAACGGTGATACATTACAATGTTCACAAGAGTTATTATAGCTGATTTCATGATATCGAGGAGCTATTTGAACCTCACTGGTAATATTTAGGTGTCTGCTACGAATCTCAATGTGCGTCGTGGATTTCAGTGAATGTTTTACACTGTTGCCCAACAATAACGCGCCTCGTTTGTTTAAACCATAATTAATTATTAATTAAATTTTTACTTGGTAAATACCACGTTTTATTGAAATATATTTTTACACGTGTTTCGATGCATTCCGCTTCATTTTCAAACACTGTATGTGACTAAGCGATGGGTCCAATACTTACCTAACCATATTTTGTGGATAAAAAATAATACAATAAAAATATTTGAAATAGATGGAACGGTAATTGATATGAGATTATATTAAAATTTTCTTTTTACATATTTTGAAGGTTAAAATTTTAAAATAATTTTAAACAAAATAAAATAATTAAACACTGAGCGTACATCCCTCTTCAAACATAAGAGTTTTCTTTTTTTTGAGAGGCACAGCGTAACTAGTAAAAGACATGTTATAAGTAGAAATATCTCTCGTAAATGAATAAAATTGTAAGATTTAATTTATTTGAATTGAATTTTTAGTTTTGAATTGAATTTATTTGATTGTAAATTTATTGTAACTACATTGAATAAATTTTTAAAAATAACCAAAAACTCATAACACGTGTCAGAGTTGTTTCCTTATAGAATTGGCAAAAGCTCATCATAGCGGATTGTTTGATATAAATTTTGCAAAAATATTTTTTAAAACATTTTCAAAAAAATAAAAGTTTAAATTAATTTGTTTCTTGATTTTTTTTGTACTTACAGAAAAGCTTCGCGAATAATATATTTTTTATCGACAAAAGACGCAATGGATATAAAACATTTAACTAATATTACAAAATTTAACACAGTTTTAGGAGCGTATTATCTGAATTGGATGCACGATGCACCCTGTAGTGCATTCGGCGTTTTGCTTGGGTTAAGGAATGCAGTATGAGAGCGCATCCTCCATAGCAGAAAACACTTGATTCCGGACCCAGTATTCAGGTTGCGAGCTACTTTAATTTGCATTGTTGTACCTCCACACGATCCATGCATTGTTCGTGTTTCAAACACAGTTTAGGGGTTGAAGGATTTGTATTTTGTTGACGAAATTATTTACATGTTATAAGACTAATTTAAATATCCCGATTGAAAGTACATTTATTTTTTTTATTTTATTTCCTACATTTTCCTTTTATTTTCTTTCCTTATTCTGGCAAGAATCCGCATGGAATATTTTTTATTTATTTTTTATTTAATTTTTTATTTGGATACAATTTTTACATATTAAAAAAAAATTGCAGACACCCACCAAGCCACCTTGTGTGTCTTGTTGGTGGAGTTTTTTTTTACATTTTTTTGTTTTTAACGATTTTTACCTAATATACACACAAAAAGAGAGAAAAATTAGGAATAAAAATTATTTTACAATTTTCATAAAATTAACTCTTGATCATTTACCCATTTCTTTATTTTGCCTTTGTTCCATATTTTATTTTGACATCTATATCGTTCAGTTAATAACATGGAAGTAATGGGACCAATTCATTTTTACTTTTATTTATTTCAAACTAAAAGGTATGGAGGCCTCGAAAATTCATATAACATAAATAATATATTTTTTAAATAATGACTAAACTTTCGAGTATGTGGCAACTTGATCATGCCAAGTTTTAGTTGGCTTTTTGCTGCTCCTATTTCCAACTATATACACCCGCCTTGTTCGTTCGTTTTACCGTTCTTTCCTCACGCAATCCTTCCAAATGTCTAAGCGATCACAAAGCACCTTTCTTAATTTGATCGATAATGCTTATAATTTTTTCCTTGCAATCCAAAAAATATCATTAAAACCATTTTATTTGATAAATATACTTATTTTACAATTACTAAAGAAACTAACATATACACTTAATTTAATACCATATATAGTGATATCTTCTTTTTATTATTGAAAGTCTTTTTACTCTTCATATGTTCGGGCATCTTAATTTTTAATTTGTGTTTTTTTTTAAAGTATAGAAGTTTTTTTTTTAAATTACATTGAATCTCTTGTATTCAGTTTTATACTGAGTTTTAGTGTAGCAGCTATATATTGTATTTAAGGAGATTCATTATGTTCATGCAGTATACTCTGCAGTAGGTATTCCTAGTGTATAATATACCATAGAATAGTATTACCGTAATATGAAGTAAGTCTGCTCCTTCAGTCAGGTTTTCTTGAGGAGATTAATTAATTACAAGCTCCAAGTGGGTTTATCCGTGAAAATTATTTACTATACTCACTTCAAACTTTTAGGATACACTTCACGGGAATATTACTATGTAGCACAGTAAGTGAAGGTGTGTTCTGACATCGGAAAGAGTTATGTCGAAATTAATTTGAAACAAACTGGCATTTTACTCCTTAGTTCTAGAGTGCCGGCATAGAGGCGGCATGCATAATTTGCGAAGTACTCGAGTGCCGCCGCTACGGCGGCAAGAAAATAAACTCTAATTGTTTAAAATAAATTTTCTTGTTTCATTTACAATTGTTTCACCGGAATCATATGAGTACAATTGAATAACAATTATTTACGGAATTTTATTGACTTGGCGGTGTTCAAATACCAAAAATTTTTTGAGTGCTAATGATTAATTAAAATAGACGTATTTCTAATCTTAGTTAGTATTATGATCTTACCTCGTAATACAGATGGTGCAAGTTGTATTCTTTATATTATTTTTTTTCTCTCTCCCCATCAACTCCTTTCCTGATCCTTTTTTGTATTCGGCGAATGCAATCACAAAAAATGTGAATATTAAAAATTGTTTTATGATTGTATGGTTAAATGCTGGCATATATTATCCTCCCATTGATTTGCATAGCTATTTAGTTATAAATTTTGATCCATTACATCTGCCACTAATGTATTTATTTATTTTATAAAAATAGTTTAAAAAATGCATACATGACAAAAAATTAACCTTTATGTAAGGGGTGGTATTTTCGTACGAATATTTGAGCACCCTTAAAATATTTTGATGGATGATGATGATGTTAGGAAAGCGGTGGACCTGGACTGGAAGAGATTCGCGTGCAACAGAGAACTGTGGAAGTTTAAGAGTGAGGTCTTTGTTCAATACTAGACCAAGAAGAAAGCTGAAGTAAGTTAGTATTTTTTTCCGGGAAAAATAAGTTGAAGAATAACAACTCGTTTTACGTATTAATTTTTAAATCAAACAGATTTTTGAGTTTACTAAGTTGTATTTTATTAACAAAAACACATTAAAAATTATTATTGCAACAATTGTTTCGCCTAGTTATGGCATTTTCAAACGAAAGTCATTACTGGCATAATAAGGCGAAACAATTGTCAAAATACTATTTTTTATCTGTTTTTGTTAATAAAATACAAGTTAGTAGACTCAAAACATCTGTGTTTGATTTAAAAATTAAAACATAAATTAAAACGGAGTTCTACAAATTAAACGCTGAATCAATAAATAATTACAACTTGTTTACCTGGTGTGTCTGGTTATACTGTGCATCTTCTTTTAATATCGCTGACGTACAGGAGAAAGTGACCAACTAACAAAACGTAAAATGTTCAGGGGGGACATTTAAGTCACTTTTGCTTGGCAACAAAATAAACATCAATACAGTTAGTTATTTTTATCAATTCAATATAATATACTTCCAAGTTTAAAATCCTTTGGGACTTTATTCAGGGTAATATTAAGCTAGTAAGATATCAAATAGACAATGATCACGTTTTTGTAAAAAATGCACTTGGTCACTTTCTCTTGTATGACTACGATATGCACTGTTCTGCCAGCTAATTCTAAAGTAGTGAATTAACATCACAGGTAAGTTCCGTGAGCCTTTCGACCAGTATAAGTTTATTAACATGCTTGTGTATAATGTGGGGAACGAATAATAAAGCAGCAACTTTGTGTAAGTCGTAACGCGTCAGTATCTCATCTCTTAACGTAGTGAAATTTCAAGATGAGTTGTTGAAAACTTTATCTTAATAAAGAAGTTATTTCAATACATTTTTATTCATTTTAATTGGAAATTTACTGGGTATAAATCGTTGTGATACAGGAGAAAGTGACCAAGTGCATTTTTTTTAAAAACCTGATAATTGACTATTTGATATCTTACTAGTTTAATATTGCCCTGAAAAAATCCCAAAGGATTTTAAACTTAAAAGTATGATATATTGACTTGATAAAAATGACTAACTGCATTGATGTTTATTTTCTTGCTAAGCAAAAGTGACTTAAATGGCCCTCCTGAACATTTAACGTTTTGTTAGTTGGTCACTTTCTCCTGTACGACTATGATATGTTTATATATTTTTCCAATGTATTTATTGTATTGGAATTAAAAATTTACTGGATAAATTAATTTTTGTATTTTATGTCGAAAAAACGGTGTTTGATATTATCACTCAACATCTGCAAAATCGATGAGAAAAATATGTGATAACAAATAAATGCATGAGAGAAAATATAAAAAGTCCTCAAAAAAAATTGTTTAACAATGCACCGATAACACAAACAATCTACCCAATAATATAATTAATTTAAATATTATGTGTTAATAGTCGTAAGACCAGAAAATATAACACAAAAACATTTTGAGCAGAAACATCTCATTTAATCACAATTTTGATAATTACCTCTTAGTATCTTGTCTATGTTGTTCACTTAATATAATAATTGCGATATTTTATTAAAAACAGGTTAAATAATATGGTAGCATAAAGGATAAATACAACAAATAAAAGAAATATCTTTAATATAAATTATGATTCAATTTATTTCTCCCTTCCCATAAAATTTTCATTCTTAGTAGGTACTTAAATATGTATACATACATACATAAAAACGGATGCTTGTATGTATGTATATGAAGGAAATGAACTTATGCTGGCAACGTTAAAACTTTTACAAAGTTGCAGTAAGTTGCAGTAAAGCTTCATTGATATCAAGTAAACGGAATATGCTAAAGGAAAATAATTCCATACGCTGGATGTTTCACTCGAACGGATTTATTACAATAATTTGCATTTATTTCGCTTGTGTCCATTTATAAAGTTTCTTGCTCTGATCCTTTGACTAAGCGTAACGGGTTGAAGTTAAATGTCCTAGCGGAAGCATGAAATCTCATTTATGTCGAGGAATTACTAAACATCTGACTTATGATCTGCCGAAGGCTTTGAAGATATGAAATTTATAATAAAAAGATGGGGAAATTTTATGTAGATATAATTTACGAACGTGCATTTTTATTGGAGTTGACTTATTTTACTGCTAATATATAATAGTTTGCATAAATTCACAAAATTGAGCGAGTATGGTTATAGTGAAAGGTTTTAACAAAACAAAACTCAATGGAAATAGAGTATTGAGTATTGTTTAGTTATCACTTATTAAATGTACCTATTGGTGAAGTCTTAACTTGATCTTTAATAAGATGAACCTGTGTTTAAAAACCATTATATAATCCATTTTTAAAGGAATAAATTTTATTTAGGATAGTTTGTACATCGTACATGCTAATTTCTCAATTTTAAACAAGAACAAACTAAAAAAATATTTTTGTTTTTAACAGTGATATGATTTGAAAATCGATTATTCAAAAAAATATTTTGCCACGTTTGAGACATTTTATGAGGAAACCTATCTACAAAATGGATTAGAATTATACGAATGTTTGTATCATGTTACAAAAAGCGATCACGTAAGTCAGCTGGTGATATAATAAATAAGCCCAGCAAATGCCCGAAAAAATAAATTCATATTTTCTTCGCATAAACTGCTTTATCTCTGTAAGACATCTAAAGTATATGTAAATCACAAGCCCTCGTCAAAAATATTTAAAGTATTTAAAAACAAAGACTTAAATAATTTTCATTATGGTCAAATAATTTTTTAACTTTTATATATTTAAATATCAGATTTAATATACATTTACTGATTTAATTGAATTTAAATTATTGACTATTTTTTATTTATATTTTTTATTTTATTTTATTCAGTTGCAAATAATTATACGATATCTCGTACTTATTTTCCAAAATTTATATTGTTTATTTTTTTTTAAAGATTTAAAAAAAATCGAGATACCTCTCGGATGTAAGGGGTATTTTTTTTAAATAAAAAGAATATACACATTATTCAATAACTTTATTACGATATGTAACTTTTATTTTTATCAATATAAATCATGGAAGGATATGTTTTCTTACATTGTTCAAACATAATATTGTAGTATAACGGGGGAATTTAAAAAGATCTAGTAATAATATGTAATAAATTTCAAATATTTACAAACCTTGGCTACCATTTCATATAATTAAAATGTCAGTAATCTAAAAATGTACAATTTATTTTGTATTTATTACCTTAAACAGTTTTACATGAAAACATTTTTTTAATAAATTTGCGAATAATAAGTAAATGCTCATTATTTGCGGAAGCTTCGAAAATTCAAGATCTTAACTTATCAAGTAAATTTTCACATCGGTTGAACATTGCCTTGATATAAGCGAGTACGAGTATATTTACAAAAAAAATGTTTTATTATTTTTACATTATTTACAGTAACAAACTAATAAATAATTTTTATTGGTGATAAACATTTTAAATAATGTAAAATTGAATAGAGTATCTCTTTTAAATGTAGCTGTAATCAAAGCAAGGTGTTTTTCTTATTTACATACATTTCTAGAATTTTATCACGAAATAATAAAATAAGAACTTTTTTGAAATCTTGATAATAATCTCTGAAAATAATATTCAAGCATCCTCGAAAATACATATCTTTGTTATTTTTTTATTATTTTCGATTAAAAAAATCAGAATATATTATTAAATACAGAAGTATTTTTTATTTTAAAACAAAAACAACAAAAAAAATCTTTGCCCAGAGACAAAGTAAATTGATGAAAGAGAAAGCTTTTGAAATAAAAATAACGTAAAATATAATTTTTATTTTCAGAATCAGATTATTTTGTATTTATTGTGAAGCAAATGGGTGTAATACATTACGTCAAATAATTAAAGTTTAACCATATTTTAGCGATATTTACTAGCGTATTCATTTCTTAAATATTATTATAAATAATACTTAATATTTTGTAATATAAAAGCATTGTTAAGCGAGAGGTTTGATAATATAACACTATCCTTTTCATTCATTGTTCACGTTGTGTAATACCACATAAAGTTTAAAGTGGTATTTAACAAAGTGAACGATGAATGATAAGGAAATTGTTCTACTAAAAAATCTTCATCACGCAGTTATTACACCATTTAACGAAATATAATGCTTAAAATTAGTTGATAAATATTTTAAAATTTTTTGTATTAGGAATTTTTCTGATAAAAGAAAATATAAAACAAATAATTTCAGTTTTGGATCGGGTGTCGTTGATAAAAAAATATAATAAAAAATGGTCTGAAAATCACTTAATTATTTTGTCCGGTGACATTATCACCTCGTTTGTAGGACAGAACGCAGGAAGAGAATCGCTGATACGGCGTAGGCGAGCGTAGCATGTCTCGTGGCAGTTCCGGCACTCGCTTCCGAGTTGTAGAAGTACTCTTTAGGTCCGCTTCTGTCGCTTGGCATCAGAAAGTTTTCTTCAATAGGAAACAGTGTTGTGGTCATGCGGCGAGGATCTGAAAATAGAGCATGATATATGCAATCCGTCCTCGTTTTTATATAATTAGACTGTAAAAATTGTACGAGAGTTGAAAAAGATGAATATCGAGTGACGCCTGTAATATTGTATTAACATGTAAGTATTTCGACTCAACACAGGGCATGCCTAAAGAGCTGTAATACATATAGTAAACAAAATGTAAAAAATAAAAATTATCCACGAAACAAATATTTATCTATAAAATTAATAAATAAATATTAATTACATATAATATCAAATAAGTGCTATTTTAGAGTCAAATCAGAAAAAAAAAACTTGGTCCAGTTCAGAACGGTTTGGATTTGTCCAAATATTATATTACAAAAAATAAATTCATTCAGGAATGAAATAAATTTAGCAACGTCAAAATTTTATTTGATCATGGTTGTTCTTGATTTGACCATACAGTGTCATTTTTGTCCTTGAGTCAAACGCATATATAACTTTTCTAATTATTTTCTTACTTATCAGATATAACTTATTTAGTCATCGAAGACATACCGAAGAAACAAACTCAGCATACTTTACCATCGTAAAATAATAATCATTTTTTTTAATTTAAGAAATTTCTTTGATAATTTACGTATTTGTATGTACACTAACGGATTATATGTTTCACAAAACGATATGTTCTAAGGAACGAAAAAAAAACTTATGATGGTTTTCAAGGAATGTTAATACTTTTAAAACTTATTTTAAGGAACTTTTAAAATTTATCGAGTATCAGTAGTTTGACGAGTTTGTATTAACATATTTAAAACAAAATGGAAACTAATAAATATTTATAATTACAGAACCGCAAATTGATGATAGAACGAAACGAAAAGAATTAAGAATTGCTTTAGAAATAAAAAAATGAAAAAGATTAATGAAGTTATGGCGTGATAAAAGTGAACTTATTAAAAAAATTGGACAGAATTAAAAAAAAACGAGGTAAAGACAATTTGAACTCCGCTCAAGATATATAAACAAATGTGAAGTCAATAAATAAATTGAGGTATTTATACAGTTAAGAAGTTATATCTGATACTAAAAAAAAACACAAGTGTGGTTAAATATGCCAAATATATCAGTGATATATTGTTACCTAGAGTAGTCCGGATGGGGAACATTTTTGTTTTGTATTTAGTCTGTAACGTTGTACCTGCAAATAAAAAAGAGAAAAGGATTACATAAAGTATAGTTTCAACATTTTGAGTGTGTACGTGTATTTTTTTTTCAATTTTCATCTCACTAATAGATGTCTCTAGTAAAGTTCTAGTGATTTAAGAATAATGTTTCAAAATTGGTTCATTTATATTTAATTTATATGTATGAACCAATTTTGAAACATTGTTAAAGATTTGAGTAGTGTGGTTGTCAATAATGGGTAGAATTGGTGAATGTTACACGTGTGTCAAGTGATCACTTAAACCAGCCTATGACGGTCAGCCAGACTTCCATATTCTTCTTCATGTTTGATGAGATGTCAAAAAATTGTATAGTTTTAATGAAAAATAGTTGATTAATTATAGTTACACAAAATATCAATGTTGTCACAAAAACAATTGCAATTTTAAAGCATTTTGTGAAATTTAGCAGAAATATTTTGAATACTACATATTTATTTGTTCTATAATTTATGTTCCATTGACTAAATATTTAAAAATACAAAGTTACTGAACAATTATGCTAGAATTGTAAAGATGGTTTAGTTTGAATCTGTTTTAAATTATTAAAAGATTTGTGAAAATCCATCAAGAAAATACACGTGGAAGAAATCACAAATAATCTTTAAATCTCCGTGATCTTTCAATTCGATTCTGAACGATCTTGTGTACTTTGAAATTGAAATATTTCGATTGGATTAAAACAAGGAAATAACTCAAATTACTTGTTATTGTTGTTTGAGGGGTTTCAGTGGTTGTAGATGTCGTCGTTGGAGGTTTCGTAGGCACTTTGATTTCTGAAAATAAATTTAAAATACGTACATTATTATGTGATTTATATTTCAAAACTCCCATCTTCATTTTCTTTCTCAATTACCTGTTGGCAAACAAAGGCCTTGAAAAACTTTTTTTCAGATACAATTGTAAAGGTACTTTGCGTATATGAAATCGGCAATAATTATGCATTGCTTAATCTTAGTAGGCTGAGGATAGCTTAGCCTTAGTAGTTTGAGGATAGAGTTCTTTTTTTTAAATATTTAAATCTTATTATTTTGATGTATTTTGTAAACCAACATTACAAAAATATTAGTTGATTTTTTATTATATACATAATAAAAATTAAAATTAACAGTAGGTAATTTATCCTTATTGGGTTTATCTGTATCGACGGCAAATTTTAAAATACTTTGTAAAATTTATTGAATAAAAAATGATAATGGCATGCAATATATATATATATATATATATATATATATATATATATATATATATATATATATATATATATATATATATATATATATATATATATATATATATATATATATATATATATATATATATATATATATATATATATATATATATATATATATATATATATATATATATATATATATATATATATATATATATATATATATATATATATATATATATATATATATATATATATATATATATATATATATATATATATATATATATATATATATATATATATATTATATATATATATATATATATATATATATATATATATATATATATATATATATATATATATATATATATATATATATATATATATATATATATATATATATATATATATATATATATATATATATATATATATATATATATATATATATATATATATATATATATATATATATATATATATATATATATATATATATATATATATATATATATATATATATATATATATATATATATATATATATATATATAATATATATATATATATATATATTATCCGGTGAAAATATTTTTAGAAATCTTTTATCGAGGAGAAAAATAATGATTTTTCGTTGTTAATGACGAGCATTTCCCCCTTGTATTATTGTTTTGTCGAGAGGAAGCACGGTAGGGGTTGATGAGTGGTAAGATCATTCACGCTACGCACCACGTTGTTGTTTCATACTTTTTCTCTGCCCCTTGACCCCGTTAGCACTGCAAACATTTTCACGCTTTCATTTCACATTCTAGGAATTCTTAGTTATATTTGTCTTTGCTGGTTGTAATATTTTTTAAGTTGACAAAAAAGTGCAAAACATTTTATAATAACTTCGCACTTCTAATAAAAACCAAATGAAATTACTGATTTTTAACAAGTGAAATGATTTAATGATTTTTAAAAAATTTTACCGGCTTTTATAGCATTGTTATTATTTTTTTATTATTCAAAAATAATTTAAAGTTTTTGAGTTCATAGTTTTTAGTTGGTTATTTTCTTTAATGAACTCATTGATTTTTTTAAAATGGGATTCAGGATTTAAAATAATGTTTTGATTATTTTTTTTAAATTTTTACTAGGAGTGGCAATACCAAGAACACATAATATCAACTGATGAGTGAAGAGAAAGACAAAGATTTAAAAAAAAATAGCTCATTGAAATACTTACTTATATTCAAATGTATTTTTAAAAGTATTTATCTTTGTACGTAAATTATGTATTTTTTTTTAAATTTGCATAATTGAGATCCGGGTCTCGAAGTAAGTAGTTTTGTTTCTTAAAATAATATAGTTTATTTCTACTACTGATACTTATCCGTACCTCATGGTGTATAGAGCACTGAATCATGTTTAATTGATAATTAATTATCTGAATGTAAATCACATATATTTTTGTGAATCCCCCGAGAATTGAACCTTAGCAAGGTAGCCAAATGTGGTAACCACAACAATCTGGACGTTTGTTCTTAAAAATATTTTCATGATTAAAACTAATAATAATTTAATAAACAAAGTCCATGTTTTATAAGCTTTTGTTGCTTTATTCGGGATATCTTTTTCGTCCGCTCATAAACTTAAGTTATACAAATAAATAAACAAATTGAAACTTACCATAGATTCGTATTGTACCATCCGCTCTTCCTAGAGAGTTGGTCGAGACGCACATATAAGTTCCTAGATCCCTTTTACTGAACCCAGAAATTGTCAACTGCAGGTGAATTTTGTAAGGACCCTTTTTTACTTCAGTTATTATGTGTTTCTTCCTGAAATAAAAAAATGTGACATGTAATATATTTGTCTCTTTCATATCATAAAAGCACAAAGGAAAATATGATTATCCATACACGTGATGTATGTAGCTGTTAGTTTGTGAATATTACATACAACTTAGTAAAGCCTGTCAATAATGGTTGAAATACCTTTTCCGCAGCAATTTTTTTACTGTCAAAAAAGATTGATTGCAAATAATATCGGTTCAATTTTCAATTCAGTAACGTACCTTCATCGATACATTTTTTTATTAGAAAATATATTATTCCATACGCTCGAGTTTTATCATGTCAAAAATTTGGTATTTTTACAGAAATTAGTTTTTAAAGAAAATTAATACTTAATATTGTTTACGTCCAATATAATACAAAATTTATTTAAATTAGGTATATATTTGAACATTTGTTTGTAAACAGTTTCCTAAAACAAATATAAAATCGTGTATTTTTAAGCGAATAAAAAAAAGAAAAGATTTTTTTTTAATATGAGATCCATGAAATATACGTAGGATATAAGTTTTTAATAATATGAGTATGTAAATTGTATTCAAATATAAAAATATGTGAAAAAATTAATGTGGATAGTCAATATATTTAACCTCGAAATATGTAAACAAACCTTTAATGTCATTTTTGTTCGATTTATTTAAGATTAACTGAAAATAAGCCTTTCTCTCTTTTTTTTACTTTTTACTTTTATTCACATACTCGTATATTTTCAAGATAAAAAAACACATCCTCGTTCTTCCACAAATTTTTCAGATTTTTTTTTAGAAAAAAATATTAAATAATTTTATAAACGTGGATCAAAAAATCTACTAGCGGGTATTATTATTTTCAATATAGAGTTTCACAAAGGTATAAAAACGGTTTAGAGATGTTTCAAGAAGCACTGGGAATTTTTGTCACATTAGATGTCTAAAAAATCCTTATGAATACAGTATTGTTAAAGCAGGTATAATTTTTTTGTTTGTTTCGCGCGAGCAATATTTAAATTATATTTATCACATATTTTAATGGCATATGGGAAAATTAATATAACTCTTTGATTCCTGGAAAATTTAAATTAGAAATACATATTTGATATCATATATTAATATTATTAATTGATTTGTGGGTTTACTTTGTGGTACTGTCAATCCTTTTTTAACTTAAATTTTTCTTCGTGAATAACGCTTATTCTTAAAATCTATTATGACATTGATGATGAATGCATTGAAACACATACGTGTCACAATACGGCTGTCTAAACTCAAAACACAGTAAGGGACTTTTTTTGTAGTACATTTTTTTTGCATTTTTGGACTAAGTAGTGCATTTTTGGACTAAGTAGGTTCTATATAGTCCAAAAATTAAAAAAAAAACGTACTACAAAAAAATGTCCCTTAATGTGTTTTTGGACAGCCGAATAGATGTTATGTAAAATATTAAATACATAGTGTCATTTACCTTTTTTTTAATTAAGATTTATTTTTCCAAAGTCATAAAATTCAGCATACATATAGGTTATTCTAAGTATTATAAACCTTACCCTGTGAGTAAAACATCTCCCCTATTTTTGACCCAATAGTTGATGGTATTAGGGAACGCCTCGACAAAACACTCTAATTGAACATCAGTTCCGAATGGAGCCCCAAGCAGTTGATTTGGAACCTTTATAGCTGGGGCAACTGTAAAATAAGTATTAAAATTTTAAAAATATATATGATTTTACTTATAAAGTCTTTATATTAGCCTTACAGTTTTTAATTTTTTAAATTATTATGCCTACATTGGCTGTGATGTAATGTGTTACTGCGTGGTGCTATGTACTACTCTATATCACATAAACAACAACGCGTCACATATCATATACGTATATAAAGTAGAATTGAATCCATTAACCGTGTTTAATTTTGGATATATTACCCAACAATAAAAAAACAACGCTAATTCATATCCTCAAATACATTTTTTTTGTAAATAAACTAACCTTATTTTACTACCAAATATCTAAGAGTGTAAAAAAATATAACTTAGTTCTTTTTTTTCATACGATATATATCGTTTACCACAAACTCGATAGATTCGTTTTAATGTTTTTATAAAATTAGAATAAAATAGCTCTACAAAAAAGTATAAAACAAGTTCAATACATACACAATACACATGTACAAATTATGTATTAATTTTTAATCAAATATAGATTTTTTAAGTCAACTAAGTTGTATTTTATTAGCAAAACACATAAAAAATAATATTGTGACAGTTGTTTAGCCTAGTTATGGCATTTTCAAACAAATGTGAAGATCAAATGGACTGACGGTGCTTATGTAGCTATAAAATTCTAAGTGACATTAAAATGGAGTTCTACAAATTAAACGCCAAATCGATAAATAAATAGACGTATATATTGAAGATTTTTTTTTTGTAAACAAGAAAGCTCATTGAAGGAAGTTCTATGCGTCAAATATTACTCCTTTATGGGCTTCTGTTATGACAACAGTTTTTCACCTATACTGTAAGGTTATGATTTTAACTTTTAGAATAAACATTTTTTATAAACGATATGTTAAGATATAAATACAAATATTTTTTATAACTTTGGGAAAGTACTCACAGTTTACATTAAGGGTTATTCTTTTGCTGACTGCAGGTGGAACGTCATTAGAAGCGATGCACAAATATGCACCCATTTGTCTTCTCTCCAATCTCACTAACGTAAGACTATCCCCAGCGTAGGTTTCCGCTGCAAAAAACACTCGCGCGTTAGTGAACAGGGTAGTAACAGATACCCTTATTTTTTATAATATTTTAATCTAAAGATTGAGAACAAAGTAAAAAAAAATATTAATATTTTATCTTTTAAGCATCTCCATCATAAATCATATTTTATTTTAAATTCATAAATCTTGGCTTCTCCACTCATCAATATATTATATAGTTTATTATTTCGAGAAATAAAAACACTTTGTGTTTTGATCCACTCACATTTTTATTAACCAACTAGTTTCGGCAACAACCTGTTGCCTCTTCAGGGTTTAATTTATGACATAAAACGCAAAATATTTTTATTTCTCGAAATAATATATCAATATGATCCACAAAGTTAATGCTTTCAATATTCAAAACATATTATTTAGTTATTTTTGCATTTTGACTTCTTAATAAGGATGAAGAAAAATTTGGGTATATTGGGCTTCAATAATGGTCATAATGGTCAACGTTACACAAGTGAATAAAGTGATTGTAAATGCTATGTCCTAAGCCCTGAAATGCTGAAACATCCTCCTTCTTTTTTTATAAAAAATGGATGGATATTTCCTCAAGTTAAGAGACACCTATTATATTGACAAATTCGTAGCGTGAATTTTATAGTGTCTGATGGAATACATAATCTTCTTCTTCTACTTCTTCTAATCCTTATCCACACCCAATGGTGCATAAGGCACTGCATCGTAGCGACGCAGTGTTATCTTGATCGTTAATTGCATGAAGGCAAGGTGCTCAGCCCTGCGCTTCTTGTACCAGTCCAGGGTGATATTAAATAAATATGAGAGTGAAAATCGGCCATATTTATTTTCACCCCCCTAGGAATCGAACCCTGCAACACGGTAGCCAAGCGCACTGACCACTGCGCTACGGAAGTGGACAATATATAATCACAAATGGTAAAAAATTTGATTTAATCTGGTGACTATGATTTTTGTTGATTTTTGATATATGACGTTGTTGAAAGCAGTGAGCAAAATGTGGTTTAATGCTTGTCCTTAGATGAAGTAAACTTTATGTTAATAGAATTTAACTTTTGTCGGAAATTTCTTGAAAACACAGGTTCTATAACATTTTCCTTGTGACATGACCATGATTTCGAGCAGTTTTATTTTCTCACAACATTTTGAGTGTGTCCCAATACTTCAATAAAATCATAAATCTTAGTTTTTCTAATTAGATCTCTAGTTTGAGTATATTTTACGAAATTATAACCCGATTCAGAACCCGATTTTTATACTTTAAAAAAATTTTGAAGTCAGTAATGGAACTAAAATAAATACTATTTTTGACACATGTACAGGTTGGCATAAAATTAAACACCCCTTCAGAATATGTTGTTATTTTTGCAAATGGCGTCGTACGTCAACCATATTTGAAATTTGTAAACTAGACTGCAATTAAGAAACAAATTGATAAAACGGGCACAAATATGTATCAACACTGACGCCAGCCACTTGATGGATATCATCTTTTCCACTTAACAAAAAAATTTAGAGTTCTAATAAAGATTTCCATTCCATTTTTTTATCTAATAAAAAAAACATTTATCGAAAAAATAGGATGGTGAATTCACAACCGTCAAATATCATTTGCTAAAATTATGACATCTTCCAATAGGGTGTTTAATTTCGTGCCACCCTGTAAAATGCAATATTAATTTTAATTATTAAATTTAATTGTTAGAGTGGAAAATAAATAGAGCGCAATCGAACCCAGTACCTCCAGCATAGTAGACAAGTATGCTCACCGCTACGCTATAAAAATATGTACAATAATTTTAAACACTATATTTTTAACATTAATTACAAGTTTAAAAAAAATGAGTTGAGAATATAGTAGAAACACATTACGTAAAAACACTTACTAAAATCAATTTTTTCGACATTTAAATTAATGTAAGGCATATGGTTTGTTTACATTAATAAAGGAAGTAAGAAAACAACTATACATCAATTTCAGTCGTCTGCTTATTTATAGTAAGGTAGTTATCACTTTAAACACATCTACCCTCAGAATTAGCGCGCCCCTCGTATTGAGAATCTCTGCCTTACACCAGCGCAGGGTAAATACATTACTGAGTGAGCAAATTGGTTTTTGGGTTACTGAAGCGTAATTAGGAGTGCAGAAGGCTGTTTACTTTGTGCTGTATGTCTTGTAATATCTCGTGAGTTTAATCTTCATACGTGTTACATTATAATAAGCTCTTTTTAGGACGTGATTAACGTTTCTTTGTTTTGCGGTTGGCTCTAAGACGTTAATCTTATTTCAAAGACTTTGTGTTAGATATTTTATCTTAAAACTTTATATAAAGTAAGTAAAAATTAAATGAAATCTAAGAGAGATATTAGTAAATGGATAATGGAAGTGGATAAATCTGAAATAGATCGTATCATTCTCCCAAATCGTATTTTACCGAATAAACAAATGTACATTTATAAAATTTTATAATTGAATATATTGAAATGTGCCCTCTTTTTTATATATTATAGAATGGCGTTGCATAATTTTGCCGATGCCAAGTGAAAGATACTGAAAATTCAGTAAAGGTACATTATTGATGCGATGTAAATGATAGAAAAAATATTTACATATTTATTCATTCAAACCCTTATCCGCACCCCAATGGTGAATAGGGCACTGCATTATACAAACACGGTGTTATCTTGATCGTTAACATACGAAGGAAAGGTGATCAGCCCTTTGCTTCAGGTACCAGTCCAGGGTTATATTGAACGTAAATAACAGTAAAATAAAATCACTTATATTCATTGACCCCCCCTGAGAATCGAACCCGGCACCTCCAGAACGGTAGCCGAGCGTGCTGACCATTACACTAAGGAGGCGGACATTAACATATGTATACAACATACATATTATGACAGTTTTGCAGTCTACCAAGACACAACGACAACGATATCCACAACGATATCTACATTTTATTAACTATATTTAGTTATAACACCTTATATTTTAGTTGATATTAAAATACATAACTATTAAAACAGTTTTTTTAAATATTACCTTTAACAACCTCTCTTGCTCCCTTCTTCAGCAGCAGATGCTCTCCATCTTCTCTCCTCCACAATATCCTGGGCTGTGGCCTACCTGTTGCCCTGCATACGAGGGTACTGTTTTCTCCCTCTTGGGCCGTGACGTCACCGGAAGTCTGTCCATCGGATATATCCGGCGGCACTGTTTAAAGTTGAAGAAAAAAATTACTAAGATTTCAAAATAATTACAAAATTTCAATTCAAAAGTATGATAATAATAAACTGTTCTAACCTTAACATCTCTTGTTAACAACTCCATTCTACTGATATTACTATCTGCCTTTGAAATCCCAATTGCAAATTATATTTCCTTCAAATAATCATCACATATCGCTCACTCCTTTCAACAACGTCATATGTCAAAAAACTGGATTTTTCAGGAGATATTTAAGTGTAAAAATATACTAAAATGCATTAAAAATAAATATTAAGACATGTTTTGAACTTTTTACTGTGCTACAGATCTTTTTAGGTAAAACCTGAATGTTTTTTCTTCATTTGAAAAATATTTAGTATATTTAAAAAAATAATAATTAAAACATTTTCTTCAAAACGCAAAAACATCACTTTCTGCCTTGTAGCGGGTAAATATTAAGTTAAAAAATATGCCCTTTTTGCTGAGATACAGTACATTTTCTTGGCATTCCGAAAACATGCATAATTGAAAATTGAAGATTTTTGATATATGACGTTGTTGAAAGGAGTAAGCGATATTTATTTAAGAATCACTCACATATTTTTGAGAAAGCACCTTCAAGCAAAACAACACAAAAATCACCAATAACACACTTTACGGAAACATACATGGAACTACAATATCAAAAACACGAAGCACATCAGGCCTAATGAAAAATATACCTCGTTTGGTCTAAGGAACATTTTATACAACGCTTTAAAGGTGTTTAACCAGCTTCTCTATCCATAAAGTCATTTCATATTGAAACTACGTTTAAAAGACTTTTGAATGATTGAATTAGAGGATAGTAAATTTGAAATAGGTTCGGCCGGGGCATCCATGGTAGACAAATTACTAATCAAACATTAAAAAAAAGTAAATCTAGATTATCTTCAATTAATTAATTCTTAATAAAAGCTTCCCTCATCCCACTGTAGATGTCGGTAGTGAAGCCTCAAACGCTGTGTTTTAAGTTTGATTAAAATATCTAGAGGTTTCAAGAATTTGAGTAGTGTGCTTGTCAGTCATGCGTAGAATTGGTGAATGTTACACGTGTGTAAAGTGATCACTTAAAGCAGCCTATAACAGTCGTAAGCCCTGTAAATGCCCAGACTTCTATATTCTACTTCATCTTAGTTGAGATATAAAAAAAGATTAAATCAATAATAAAAAAACCCATAAAGGATTATATTTTTTATTTTGAAATTTTCAATATGTGTAGGTACAATGAAAAAATAAAGTACATGAATTAATTTTAGTTATTGATAAAATGTACCAAACATCTGATTTTAAAGAATGCTTAAAAAATAAAAGATTTTCTTATTATTTTTTGACATCTCATCAAAGATGAAGAAGAATATGGAAGTCTGGGCATTTACGGGGCTTACGACCGTCATAGGCTGGTTTAAGTGATCACTTTACACACGTGTAACATTCACCAATTCTACCCATTATTGACAACCACACTACTCAAATTCTTGGAAGTTCTATATATATGAACCAATTTAGAAACTTTGTTCTTGAATCACTAAAACTTCACTAGAGACATCTATTGGTGAGATGTAAAGACGCTTTTTTATTAAGCAAAAACTCTTATATTAATATGTGAGATCCGAATCCTGGATTATAATCACACACATGAGAAACGCCAGAAAATACCATTTTCATTTTATTATTAAGCTTATAATTTAAGCCCCGTAAATGCCCAGACTTCCATATTCTTCTTCATCTTTGATGAGATGTCAAAAAATAATATGAAAATAACTCCTGTAATTGGAGATAATCCAGATTTTGTGAACAAGTATTTGGACACACTCAAAATGTTGTAAATAAGATTTTCTTATTTCGATTCCAATTCATTTTAGAATATTTTTTTTCCTTACTGAAAGATTAATTTGATCTTCCATTCATCGGGGTAAAGATATCAATTTACAAAAGCCAATTTTCTTGTAAGTGATGTAATATCCAATTTAAATTATAAGTAGTATAACAAGAAAGGATATGATGAAATCGTAGTACTTTGAACCAAATTCACTTCGACATGTTTCAGTGGATAATCCAAATGAGATTTGCATGGGAAGATGGCTTAATTTCGTTAAAATTTACAGATAATATGGGTTAGCACATAATACAAAGAGATATTACGAACAAATTGAAGTTAAAATTTACACTGAACCATCTTATTTCATACAAATTTGAAGATTAAATTCGATAAAAGATGATTACGCTGTTAAATTTAGATTTTTCTGTTTTTCGTGAAAATTTTCATTTTTTACCGTTGAGAAAATTTAGTGCGATATGAGATTATTTTATTAGTTTTTGTTTATATCATATTTGTATGAAACTTTTACATAAAACATGAATCTATTTACCTTTGCCTATTTGCCTATTTAAATTTGTCTTTGTATTTTATTTGCTTCTTTTACATAATATATAAATACATTAGCGGGGTAATTGGTATGAAGCAATATCTTCCAAGCATCCAAAAATAGACTAGTTATTCTAGTCAAGGTATGAACCTTACAGCCGTTTAAAATTAGAGATAAGAGAGTGCTTGTGCATAAGTATAAAAAAAAGCGCAAATTACAATTGATCGCTTCACAAATGAACAAATAATTACAAAATTAAATATTCAATAAACTGGAAATTTATGAAAACAAGGAAGGCAAATAAATATAAACAAGGTTAGCAAATCAAATTAGGTAAGGAGTTGAATGCGGCAGGTAGAAGAAACCAATAATGAATAATATGACGTGCATTTAGGGTTCTAATGTTAGACGATAATGTTTCAGGCGTTTCATTTAATATATAGATATCTCCCCATACATTCCAACTCCTAACCTAATCGCTGATCGCTTTGAAGTATTTAAAATAACATACTTTATCACGTCAAGATTTTCTCAGTTCGTTTTTTGCTCCTGCTTCTTACTATGTTCTCCTCATAAATGTATTTTACCGATCTTTTCTCTCTCTCATTCCAAATTATCTTACCACATTTTAATATTATCGATAAAGCTTATCTCAACCTTGCATTCATATCTTCACTTGAACATCTTTTATAGATTTTTCAGCCATAAAATTGCATGTTATATTATATATTGTAAATTTTGTCCGCCTCCGTAGTGTAATGGTCAGCATGCTCGGTTACCGTTCTGGAGGTCCTGGGTTCGATTCCCAAGGGGGGTAAAATAAATATAAGTAATTTTTTTCACTGTAATATTTATTCAATATTATTACCCTGGACTGGTACCTGAAGCGGAGTGCTGATCACCTTTCCTTCATGTGTAAACGATCAAGATAACACTGCATTTATAAGACGCAGTGCCCTATGCACCATTGGGGTGCGGATAAGGGTTTTATATATTTTTTTTTATATGTAAATTTTTTAGTGCTGTATGTATTGTACATCAAGGTAAAATATTCCACGGTATAACCACAATGTCCTGATAAACATTTATTATTTGTATTATCAAAGTACCCTTTTTAATGTTTTATTTTGATTTTTTACTATACATTTGATACCTTTGTTTATCTCTGATCGGGGATAAGGGATGGTATTTGGATAAATATATTGAGATAAACAGGGTGAAGCCGTATTACTTCTCAAGATAAACAAAACCTTTTTCTATTACCTTGAAATAAGTATAAGAATAACATTGAGGACTAATGATTTTTTTTTAAATCGAACGTCAGATTAAATGAGTATATAAAAAGTAATCCCTTGTACATGTACATAATTTTGTAACGTGTTATACGAGTATTATCTTAACATGTTTTATTATTATGACTTTGGAAACTTTTAAAAATAATTATTTCATGTAGTATGTGGTTATCATAAATAATTTGCAATAACCTTTATAACACAACATTTTGACTGTGTCCAAATACTTGTTCACAAAATCTGGATTATCTCCAATTACAGGAGTTATTTTCAGATTATTTTTTGACATCTCATCAAAAAAGACGAAGAATATGGAAGTCTGGGCATTTACGGGGCTGACGACTACTATACTAATGTAAGAGTTTCTGCTTAGTAAAAAGCTTCTTTACATCTCACCAATAGATGTCTCTAGTGAAGTTCAAGTGATTCAAGAACAAGGTTTTTAAATTGGTTCATATATATTGAACTTCCGAGAATTTGAGTAGTGTGGTTGTCAATAATGGGTAGAATTGGTGAATGTTACACGTGTGTAAAGTGATCACTTAAACCAGCCTATGACGGTCGTCAGCCCCGTAAATGCCCAGACTTCCATATTCTTCGTCTTTATTAGACAGTTATACAATTAAATTTTTGGCGTTATTTTGACGAAATATATTTTTATTGTAACAAAACCTTACCTCGTAGGAAAACCATAGCAATAAGATTCGTTCTTTTACTCTGAATCAATTTTTACTTGGTAAATATCACTATATCATAAAATTTACTATGACACGTGTTTCGTTGAATTGCAAAACATTTTCAAATGCATTTTTGAATGCATCAACACGTGTTACGACATATTTTATGAAATAGTGGTATTTACTGAAGAAAACTTAAATAAAAAATGGATAGATAATACTGCAAAGTGACTGCCGAATCAATTGTTGAAATGATATTATCGTTTTTATAATATTTTGCGAGTAGTGTTTAATATATTAAAATATATTCATTTTAAATTAAATCATTTAAAAAATGTATTGCGTGGTATGATACAGAATAAAAACGGAAACCATGAATAAATTGACCATCGTGTTTGCAATATACAACTAGAAGGACAGTACTCTGAATCCTTATTGTCAGCGGGATTATATCAGGGTAAAAAATAACCAAATACACAACAGATGAAAAATTCTTTGACCACTCTCTCCTTTGTCAGGGGTGTGTATATTTATTTTCCCTTTACATTTTCCCCAGTATACCTCCATTGTATTCCATTACCAAGGGTGACAGAATGTGCTCCCTCGAAGGGAGGCTGGAGCCTACAATCAGAAGGTTGTTAACGTGACTGTGGGATGAATTTTTATGCGTGCCGGAAACAGTGTTATTTGTTTCAGAGAAACTAATGAACGTTTTTACTTTTCTGGTTTATCATTGCGGGTTCAAATGAGCCTTTTTGGTGATGTTAGCTTTTTGCACGCCCGGTTTCATAAAAAAATACCTGGAACTCAATTAAAATATTTTATCCGCGTTTTGATTTAAGCAAGTAAATTTGTATGTTTTTGAATTTTATGATTTATTGATTTGGCATTATTTTTGTGGAATAACATGTTGAATATTTAAAATTAAACCCTATAATAAAAAAACTTAAGTTTTTGTGATCATCTGCCAATGAAAACATGTATAGTTTTCAAAACTAACTGTCGTGTGAAATAAAACTTAATTAGTGATCTCTTACTAGTATTTAATTTTGAATTTTTTTAATTTTATTGTACGTTCAATACGTTAAACATTTTCTACATTTTCTACATTATTTTTTGTCAAACTATTTTTTTAACATTTGTTAGCATTTCTTTGTAGGATTGTATGACAAAACATTGATTTTTAATTACCTACTTTAGGTCTATGTGACCCTGAAATCTAGCTACGGCTTATGCAACAGTGTTTACCATGGTCCTACTTGGGCTCCAAATATGTCTTATTGCTTATGGCTATTCCTTAGTGGATTTTCTTTTTAAATTAAAAGTTACGTACTATAATTTCATATAATTAATGAGGGAAAATTCTTTTAAAAAATACATAGATAAAGTGTTATATGCATAATAAGGCAGATGTTGGAAAATACATGTAATTTTTCAATAAAATCCATATAATTTTTATGACAAAACGAAATTAATGGAGAGCCTTTTATCAGTCTGATGATGCTAGGAATAACAAAATCCGATGATGGCTAAAAAAACTGTTAAGTTAACTGTTGAGTCTTCGATTTAAGATTTTAGTTATTTTGCAAATGATAGGACTGAAGTAAAAAACTACAGGATGTTTTAAAATGCTCTTATATACACTTGATCCTTTAACTGACCCATTTCCTTAAATCCGACTGTCACTTCTATCGGGGTTAGGTCATTGAGGACGTTGTATTGAGAAGAAGGTTGAACGTGTCGATCTAAGAGATATCAGAAAACATATGTCGGTAAAAGGTTAGATTGGATTGTCTAACCTATGTCAACTTGACGATCTGATTTATCTGACGACCTCTGGTACGCGGAACGAAGGATTCCGAACTAACTCGATTGCTATCTGCTTACAATATTATAATATTCATTCATTCAAACCCTTACCCCCACCCAAATGGTGCATAGGGCACTGCATCATACAAACGCAGTAACACATGAAGGAAAAATTGTTATAAAAGAAAACACTTGTTTTTATACCACTTGAGTTTATTTATGAACTCTACCTTCGGAAGCTTAGCTTCCATCCTCAGGTCTAAATGTTAACATAAACATATTTAATAATAAACTGTTCTATAAATAAGGAGAGTAATAAGTCCACTGTCGTCGGAAGCCCAAAGCGACTGCCGAATGCCGCTAGCCAGAGAACATTGAACTTTGAGCTCCTCACGCTTGCACATTGCAAGTATGCAAGAGTGAGATGCGAATATAGTGTCGCGGTTACCGCACACTCTTCACGCTCTGTTTTTAAAATTTTCTGCTGAATTTGTTTCCGATATTCACAAAATACCTCCAATGTACCCGATAAATTATGATTATTATTAATATTATTTTTTAAATCGTTGCGTATACATTTTGTAGAGAAAAATCTAAAATCTTAGCCTTTTATTTATTATATTTGTAGAAATATCATGGTTATTATAAGCAATATGTACAAGATACAAAACACCGGGAAGAGAAAGTTAACGAGATAACGAAGATCAAATTAAGGTACTAATGTGAATGGTAAAAATGTTCTTTAAAAATGTTATAGCTGGATTTTTGCTTTTGATCATTTGATATAATCTCGCCAATTGGTGTTCAAATTTGGTTACATACCTAATACGTTTGAAATTTTGACTTTAAAAAAATAAGCTAGAAGGAAATATGTATTTCCCAAAAAAAGATTTTTATGGCTTAATCCAAAATAGGAGATACACAGGTAAATTTTTTGCAAAATTTAAAATAATTTTATGGTGTGCAACGAATTTAATGTATCGATAATAATCTCTTTGTGAGCGTCCCATTTAACAGTTATTTATTACTATAAATTTTCCATTAGGTCATAAATATGTTAGTGTGGTATTATCAGTACAGAGCAATCGCTATAAAGGTTTCATTGTTTTCTAAACAATAATTTAATTTGAACGTAAAATATAAAATTAATGAGTTTCATATGGAGGATACCCAGGTCCTTTTTGTATGGAAGATGTGATATATCTATGGATTTGGCAAAAGCAGGATAAAAGTAGACCAAATGCAGTTGAAATATAAAACGAAATATTTTTGTGACCAGTTATTTCATAAAATTATGAACAAACACTTAATTTTACCACTTGAGCCCTATATTTTATTTTTAACTACTAGTTTTTATTTTATATTATTTTTATTTTATTTGGGTTTTTACAGCCAAAACAATATATTATACAACATTAATTAACAAAACTATGGCCAATCAAAAAAATCCTCCGATAATGCTATTCTTATGAAAGTTTTGGAAGCTACAGATGCTTCTTTCTATGGGTTTGAATATAAACTATTATGAATATAAGTTTAAGGATGTTAACGGATTTTCAAAGCCATTATATATATTAACACTAAAATCAGGATACGATTTTTTTTCATATATTTTACTGATTTTAGCAATTTAGTTCATAAAATAAAATTGCTTTGTAAGTGAGGTGTGTCAGGAATTTTAGCCGCTTCTGTCTTAGATCTTGGAATACGGTTGGGAGAGGTTTCAATGTTAACAAACCCTTATCCGTACCCGATGGTGCGTAGAGCACAGCATTATATAAACGCAGTGTTATCTTGATCGTTAACACATGAAAGAAAGGTGATCACCCCTCCGCTTCAGGTAATGTTGTAGAGTGAAAAAATCACCATCATTTATTTGACCCCGTCCTACGAATTGAACCCGGGACTCCAGTACGGTAGCCAAGCGTGATAACCATTACATAACGGAAGCGGACGGAGAACTTATCAAACGGTAATTGTGAATCCTAAATTTAAATTGGTGATGTTGATTTCAAATACACTCATACTCATTCACACTCATTTTTCATAGCTCCAAAACTGTTCAACTTATTCTACAAAGACTATTTGTTAGATGTTAATTCCCTATGTTTGTGTAAATTTAAAAAAATTGCTTAGATTATTTATAGAAGGGACAGTTTTCTTTTTTCTTGTAGTACAGCTTTTTACTTTTTACTTTTTCATCTCTTTTTTATGTTATATTATGTTTTTATGTTAAGTTTTTAAAAAAAAAACTGTCTTTTGAGAGTCAAGTATAATTTGTATTTTATATTAATATTTTCATTCTAGTTCTACTCATAAAACCTATATACCCTTAACTGTGCCTAAATTATATTGTTAACCCACACACAGGCCATGCCTTTGTGGGATCTTTTTTTGTATTCATTTTTATATTTTATTAATATTTTTTGTATTTGAATTTATGTTATGAAATGAAAAACAATTTAAAATAAAGAAAAAAAACGAGTTGGACCTACCGTGGACGTCGATACATCCAAGCTGCTTCTTCATAGTGCTAGTGTTGATCTGGCACATGTAGCAGCCGCGGTCACTCTCTCTCAGCTGCCTGATCCGCAGCTGCCAAGTGCCGGGGCCGTCCTGAGAGACGGAAATCCTGGAGTTGTGGGTCACGACCTTCGTGTGCAGAGTGAGGATCGTCTGGTCTTCAGCCTTCATCCACCCAACCTGAGAAATATGTTTAAAAATATAAAATAAAAACAAAATTTAAATTACCAAACAAACTACCGACTCCTGACCTGACCACTTACAATTATTTGATATATCGCTCACTCCTTTCAACAACGTCATATGTGAAAAAAAATCGTCAATTATCAGTTATGGATGCTTGTACATCTATCATTCATTGTTTCGTAGCATTTTCGTCTAAGGGATAGTATTTTGACTGAATTCAGTCTACTTTTGCCTTTGAAATGAAAATTCCATGCTTCACTTCGATACATTAATGATTGCATGCTTTTAAAAATTATGCGAAATGCATCAAAACACATATCATAATAGATTTGAATTTATCAAGTAAAACTTACATTAAAAACAAATATGTTTCTTTATAAAACCTCAAAAAGTTATGAATTATTAAAACTAAAATCGTTATATCCAAATTATGTGTGCTGCCAGGTATCTAAATAAGTTTCCGTTGTATGTCAGTTCAAGCTATATTTCCCCGAAAAATATTGAAAATAGAATACATTTTTGGTAAAAAACATATTTTTTTTTATTAAAATTGACATATATTTCTCGTGGATATATATGCCTACAATTTGTCAATGTTACACAACGTTTAACAAAATATATGAATATCCTTCAGATTCGTGTCTTCTATGTGAAGTGAACATCTCGTATAGTGGAAAATTGAAAATTACGGCACAAAATTGTAAATTGAATTGAAATACAATTTATTGGAGGGAATAATCTAACGTTTTATATTGAAATGAGATCGTTTTATACGCAAATAAAGTTTTATTTATTGTTTTCGAGATTTTTTATTTATTTATTTCATTTAACGTACGGGGAGATTTTCCAATACCGGAGTCATAATGTGTTTCCAAATACGGAGTGTCATGCATTTCTCGGACTTTAAGAGGCAAAATGTATCGTCCTCTAGAAATTTACTGATAAATGAAGGATCTTTATGATTTTAATGTTTTAAATTATTTAAAATGTATATTTTACACGATGAACACCACTTTTCATAGAAAGTGGTATATACTAAGAAAAAATTCAATAAAAATGGACAGGTTATACCACAGAGTGACAGTCGAATCAATTAATGAGATTTTAATTATGATAATGATGAACAAATCTTTTTTCCTCTTTTCCTTGAAAAAGACCGGTTTATTTTTTATGTTTTCTAATTGTGCTACCTTCGAATAATAAATTGTAATAAATTTTAATTTATCACTCTTCGGACGTTTAATTATTTTTTTATGAAAGGGTATTTATATCTATGGACAAAATAATGTCAATCTTTAATTAATCTGAGATAGTCATTTTAGGATATTTTGATTATTATTCTGGAATTAAGGAACATTTTTCCTCATAAATTAAATATTTATACAACCCATATCATTCGTTAATTTTATTGACATCTCAACAATGATAAATAAGTCATTGAGATGAAAATATGAAAGCTAGGTATATGTACGAGTTTATACGACTTTCGACCTTTTGAAAGCTGGTTAAAGTAATGCTTTTATGCAGCATTATTATAAGGTATCAATAAAAATATTCCACATTGGTGAAAATTCTAATAAAGTGGCGTAAAGTGTATTTTCTGTGAAAATTCTAAACGATTATTTATCACATAAAAAAAATCAATCGTGTTATGTCACTTATCTTTAAACTATCATCGTTTCAATTTTCTCATTTGTCAGCATAGTTATTGCGTGTCTTTGAAAACGATACATTTCTGTCTGATATTATTTGAATATCTTTTTAAAAGATGTAAATTATTTTTACCAAAAATAAACCAACTGTCAACGTTTATTGTACGAATGGAACCATAAAAAAACTTTCTATGCAAATTGATGATAAATTATAGTTACGTTGATACATTAATTTTAAGTTCATTTGGTATAGAGCGAAAACAAATGATTGTTTGACTTAATGGCTAAAGAATACATAATTACAGTCGTTAAAAAACTTTTTAATACAGATTTGTCATTGCGAAGTTGAATTTTAACGTGAATTTTAAGGGTTTTAAAGTAAATAAAATAACTTATCTTAGAAAATGTAAAAACATATGTTTTATTTATTGTTTTGGCATTAACATTGTGGTAAGACATGTTACAATGATTAAAGAAAACACTTCGTTTCATAGCGGTCTTGTTAGTAATTATTTTTCGGAATTTGCAAATCATATAATAGATACTAATCACTCATTTCACTCTCATAAATTAAAATTATTACACCTTGTTCTATATAAAGGCCAAATTATGAATTATCTTGAAAATTTAGAAATACAAAAAAACCTGAATTCTAGTAATAATTTATTAAATAATATATTGTTTCAATTCTTCGCCATTGCTCTCCATTTTTCCTTTGTTTTCAAACTCCGTTCTTTGACTAACCCCTTCCCCTTACTTTCCCCTCTCCTTATTTATAGAACAATTTTATATTTTATATTTTAGTTATTATACAGACCTGAATGATGGAAGTTTAACTTCTGAAACATATAGTCTATAATAAAACTCAAGTGGTAAAAAACGAAGTGTTTTCTTTAATCATTAAATACATATGTATAAAAATACGAACATTTTGATACATTAACATTTTTAAAATACGAAAATTTTAATGTATTTTCATTTTTTGTTCAAGTTCAATCTACATATTTAAATAACACAATATTCTGTCCTGTTTGCAAGATGTAGTCAGAAATAACAATAACCATTTCAACATTTTTCGATTTTTTTCGATACCTATTTCCATTTCGTATAATAAAACAACACTTGAATCTCGAAAAGGGCCCAAAATTTGAGTGGTTTCGATTTTCATACAAAAACATACATTACATATATTCCAGAATTTCTGTAAATGTGGATACGTTTCCGTCATGCATAAATAACCATTCCATGATAAGAAAAGTAAAATGGTTAAAAGAAAACAGCTGGATTTTACTATAGGGTCAATAAAGCAAATTTGCGGGCACGACATTCATTTTTCAACAGTGAATGCGACATAAAGGTACTAGAAAAGGAATGAAATTCGGTAAGAATTGGTTTGGAAATAAACGAACGAATGGAATATGAAATGGAGGTATTATAGAGGGAGATGTGATAGAAATGGAAGAACGTCGAAAACGAAATATTTACAACACGAAGCCGGCGCAATCATAAAGACAAGGTATTCTACATATTCTAGGCATATTCGCCTGTTTCTATGTAATATAGGGTATCCAATCTTCATTTTCAAATCAGGAATCTAAATAAATGAGCAGATTCAAAACAAAATCATATCACATTATTATTTATGAAATTTCTTGATCATTATTTTTTTCTTGTCTTATATATAAGTACAATATTTATTATTTTCTCAGACTCTATAGTGTTGTTAGTGGTCAATACGTTGGCTACTGAATTGAAGGTATTGGATAGAAAAAATAAAGTGATTTCTAACTGAAATATTTACTTAATATTACACGAGATTTGCACCCGAAGTAAAATACTGATCACCTTGTCTTCGTATAATTAACAATCACCTTAATACTGCACTTTTCCTTCATGTATTTATCGATCAAGATCACACTGCTTCAATACGATGCATTATCCATCGGGTACGGATAAGGAAAGAAATTATAAGAACGTACTATATTTGTTCAAGCAACAACATGTCTAGTAAAAATGGTCCATTTTGGAACCATGAGGTATTGTTCAGATTATTGGGTAGAAAATGGTCGTAGATAAAAGAAGAATATTTTAAGGGTATGAATCATAATAACTGTTTGAATCATTATTTGACATAAAATTTTCAAACTATCATTGAATAAAAAAATACATAGAGAGTCGGACCAGGTAAGGAGTTGTGGATTAAAAGAGATGACTCATAGAAGAAATGATATAATAATGGACATTAAGGTTTTAACGAAGAGAAGTAACTACTTAAGAAAGTACATAACATATCTTGAATAAATACAAATTAATTCGGCTTGAAAGTAGCTATTTCATTTTGAAAATACGTTTAATATATATAAATAAACTTGTAAAATGTATTTTATGATATGTTGACAAAACAATAACGAAAGGACTCATTTTGACACAAACTCAAAATGTTAGAGGAATATTTGTGATTCTTTTTATCAGTAGCTAGAATTGTTTGTGACTTTATTATCATTTATAATTCCGATAATTCTTTGATGTGGTAACCCTATTCTTGCAAACAAATTTCACCCGTGATACGAGACGTCATATTCTTTGTAGAATTTTGTCCCATTGTAACGCCGATTCCAAATGCCTCCAGAGGAATTGCATGCGCCAGGCAGCCTGAGCGCGATCATATTTATTGAGGTGTGTAAAACGTGTTTTATTTTATGCAGGTATTATCCCTTCCCCATAAAAAGGGAATGGAAACTGAGTGGAAATATGACAATAAAAACAATTTTTAATGTATAACTTGAATTTTACATATTTACACTATAATTAATTATCATCGAATAAGTAGGGTGCAAAAGTGTCAGAAGACATTCGAAAATACATTTCATTCATTGATTCAAAATTGAGTCACTTTGATAAAATCCATCTATTTTCAATTAAATATTAAGTTGGTGAAACCAGTATTTCATAATAAAATTAAATAATCATTTAACTTTGATTTTTTATTTCAATTAAAAAAGTAAGCATGTAGTTTTATCATTTTAATATTAAAATTAATGTTAATTAAAATTAATACAAAAAGGTGAATTCTCACGTAAACGGTGCTTTGTTATTTGTCTTATAAATAAAAAAAAAACACTTTTGAATTTTATTTTAATACGCTAATTACATCAATTGAAAAGTTAAAATCGATTAAAGGAAGATTCAAATAAAATATTTTAATGATTTAAATTGTGTATCAAAAGAATAAACGACAGTCAGTAATTTTGAAGTCATCTTTTTTATCGTAAATTGCAGTCGCCTAAATGCCATTTACCCTATGACTTTAACAAATTTTATTTATATGTAGGTTAAAAAAGGTTATTTTAGTAACTAAAAACTATTTTTAAATAAATTGGTTACCATAACTAATTATTATGCCAACTGAATTTTTGAAAGTGTATGGGTTTGGAAATAGGTGTGAGAGATTTAAATGAAAACTAGCTCATCATAGAACAACTTGAGGAATTGACTGTAGCAGCATACATATTTTTTCTTATTTATTTTTTTACAAAAATGTTAATAATATTAGTATACAACCACTCACCGAGATTTTTATGTCTACCGGTTTCGAGACGTACCCGTCTCATCGTCAGGACAATCACTAACACAGCATGCAAACAATACTACCCTTCACCACCATAGCACCATGTACACACTCGAAACTACAAAAAATGTCTAACACATGCGATTTTTGGTCGACCTGAAGACCATATTTTTCGATGAAATTGATATCATTGATGAGACAGATGACAAGGAATTGTTTTCTTTGAGTGGTATAAAGGAAATGTCGGTAAACCGGGAGAATTTTTTTGAATTTTATTGTAAGAAAAAACAAGAGAAATCAAATTGTCGTACGTCGGGGACATTTAATGTCACTTGTCTAACCCATTTTCGAAACATTCTGAAAAAAAAAGAAGACACGTCCCTCCTTTAAAAGGATTTTTTTAATCATAACATGTCTAAGAAAGCGAAATAAAATACAACACTCTCCTTATCATTCATCGTTCACTTTCTGTAATACCACTTTAAAAATAATACTTTGGTTATACTTTGTGTAATAAATTACTTTGGTATTATACAAAGCGAACGATGAATGGTAAGGAGAGTATTATATTACCATACCACAATGTTTACAATGCTTTTAATATGCAAAATAAAATATGTTTGAACATTTTTAGTAAACATTCCTCACATTTAATTTTTTTTCTGCTTAATAAAAAAGCTTCGTTACATCTCACCGATAGCTGTCTCTAGTGAAGTTCTAGTGATTCAAGAACAAGGTTTCAAAATTGGTTCATATATAAAGAACATCCCAGAATTTGAGTTGTGTGATTGTCAATAATGGGTACAATTGCTGAATGTTAAACGTTAAGTTATCAGTTAAAACAGCCCCGTAAATGCCAAGACTTCCATATTCTTCTTCATCTTTGATGAGATGTCAAAAAATTATATTTTTACTAAATATATGTTTTTTTTTTAATACAATTTTTTTTATTTTAAAGTTGAAATCTTAATGCAGGTGGATTTATTGGGGCTTGAATGGATTATCGTCATACTAATGAATTAAATAGATTTTTAAAACAAATTGAGTAATCGAAATCACAAGCTGGGTCACGGAAATAATTATACCCTTGAGTCAATTTATCGTACATCCTCTTTTGGATGGTTGCCAAATTATAAAATTGTAATCAAATATCACTTTGTGAGAAACTTGAATGATATGCAACCTGAACCTTATTTTCGTATTAAATTTAAAAATTCAAGAAAAAAAACAATAAATTTGATGCCGTAATAAAAAGTTTGCAGAGTAATATTTCTTTCACTAAACACTAATACAAAACAGAATATAAATTTAAAACCTTCGTGTTGCATTCAAAATGCTACATTTTGCTATCTGAAAAGTTTTCTTCAAGAAATTAGCACGCGATTTTATTTAAATACATTTTCTTAACAAAAAAGTGTTTTAAGTCTTTTTGTTCGTAACTTGATATGGCAAAAAATTTTCACAAAAAAGGATTTTGGTAGAAATGTAAAAATATAAATGTTCGTTCGTTCAAAATCTTAAGTCTCTAAGTTAAGTGTATGTCCGCCTCCGTAGTGTAATGGTCAGCACGCTCGGCTACCGTTCTGGAGGTTCCGGGTTCGATTCCCAAGGGGGGTAAAATAAATATAAGTGATTTTTTCACTGTAATATTTATTCAATATTACCATCGACTGGTACCTGAATCGGAGGGCTGATCACCTTTCCTTCATGTGTAAACGATCAAGATAACACTGCGTTAATATGACACAGTGCCCTATGCACCATTGGGGTGCGGATAAGAGTTTTATTTTTTATTATTATTATAAGTTAAGTGTGCGTTCTATTTTTATTTCATTTTCATTTAACCAAACTCAATCACAGCCATGCGTGGTCGGGTATAACTGGTACATATTAATTTATTCAAAATATTTTGTATGCGGTCAAATACTTGTTAATACATCTGGGTTTCCCCACTTATTTTATGTTTTTAGGAATGAGTTCCAAAAAAAATAGTAGTATGGTTGCATATCATGGGTAGAATGGTGGATATACGTATGCACTATGTTATGTGATCATTTAAACCGACTATGATAGGTCATAAACCCTGTAAATACCTTGACTTCCAAATTCTTCTTCCTCCAAACTCTATGAGATGTCAAAAATGTAATTTAAATTAATTTTACGTTTTTTGAAACATTAATGTATTTATGCCACATGTAACGTCTTCAGTATATGTAGTTCAAACAATAAAACACTATCCTTATCATCCATTGTTCACTTTGTGAAATACAACTTTTTTTGGTGTTACACAAAGTAAACAATGAATGATAAGGAGTGTATTATTACCATATCACAAAGTTATCAAAGCTTTTAATATACAAAATACAAACAATAAAACGTTATCGCCAATCGATCGTATTCTCATAATATGCTATAATTTTCAGCTTACCATGTATGTAGGTGCTTTCAAGCCAATTCAACCAGAGATGTATATTTAGAATTTCATGTTTATTTATTGCTTAAACTTGGCTCTGGTAATAGTTCCGAGATACTTCGGCCAAACAATACATGTGATAAACGATCGAAATGAGACAGTAATTGTTGGCATACATTCCAGTATTTTGATTCTGTCGAAATTTTTCATGGCAAATTTTGGGTTTCGCTCCACTTCGACGTGCCCTACGTAAAGTGCTGTAACATTTTTGTCAATTTTGAGATGTTTGGTGTACGTTATCAACTGACCGTTATCTACAAATATAAATAAACAAAAAATATATAAAAAATTAATTATGCCTAGATTTCAGGCGTATAAGACGCTATCTACATCGAATTTTCGAAATGAACTAAACTCCTAAAACCCTAAGTACTTAATTTTGACAAAGCATAAAGTTTTAAAACGATTTAATATATTATTTTATTTTATGTATTAATTTTAAATCAAACACAGATTTTTTGAGTCTACTAAGTTGTATTTTATTAACAAAAAACACATAAAAAATTATATTGTGACAATTGTTTCGCCTTGTTAGGGCATTATCAAACGAATGTGAAGATCAAATGGACTACGGTCCTTATGTAGCTATACAATTCTATGTGACAGTTTTAACATGTGCAGTAATAATTTATGGGAGACAACAGTCGCTAATGGGGGATGTAGGTATGTACCCTTATATTTGTTTTCTGGGAAGGGAAGAATTTATTGGCCATATTTTAGAGATTTTAATACAATTGTTGGTAATATTATTTTTAAGAAATTTTATATGTAGATGTAATTATTAGATTATCAATAACGCATCGTGCAAGCGTTTACATAGAGAGAGATAATGTACAGTAATAGTCTATTTAAATACATTTAGCAATAGTGAAGACCTAAGGTTAGTTTGTTCATTAAGTAGTGGGGGATGTAGGTATGTACCCTTATATTTATTTTCGGGGAAGGGAGAATTTATTGACATGGCAATTTTTATTTTTATTTTAAGAAAGAATTCATGTATGTAGATATAATTAATTGCATATGTAGATATAATTATTACTAGACATGGAAATTTTTATTTTTATTTTAAGAAAGAATTTACATATGTAGATATAATTATTAGTTTAACAATAACGCATCATGCAAGCGTTTACATAGAGAGTAATAATAGTCTATTTAAATATGTTTAGCAGTGGTGAAGATATAAGGTTGGTTTGTTCATTAATGATTTTAAAATTAGGATTGTTTACATATTTATTTATTTCTAATTGCTCTAATATATTCATTTTTCTACCTTTGCTTTCAATATGTAATGGAATTGGTTTATTTGAGACATGAATTTTATGGTTATTTTCATTTAAATGGTTGGCAAATTGAGAGTCTAGTTTTTTTATTTTTGTAAGATCTTACGTGCTCTGAATATCTAGTTAAGAAAGAGCGTCCAGTTTGTCCTACGTAAATTGCATTGCAATCATTACATTCTAATTTGTAAATTCCGTTGTTTTTTTAAATATTAAATTTGTCCTTCGAGTTTTTTAAGATTGATCCGTTATTATTGTTTGTTTTGAATGCCACTTTTATTCTATGTTGTTTCAAAACATTAGAAACTTATCATTAGAAAGATATTGTACCTGAGAATTGTATGCAAGCAAATTTGTTTATCAATTGGTTATGGATGTGAGGATAAATTAAATTAATATTATGTTTATATATTTTTTGGTTCATTATTTTATTAACGGTCTTTTCTCTGAATCCATTATTTTCTGCTATGCATTTAATTGTATTTAATTCTTTTTGATATGCTATTTTATCTAAGGGTACGTTTACTAATCTATGTATCATGGAGTGATATGCTGCTAGTTTATGAGACCATGGGTGCATTGATGTGGCGTGTATTGTCGTGTCAGTAAATGTCGGTTTCCTGAATATTTCTGCACATGTTATCTCCCATAAATTATTACTGCACATGTTAAAACTGTCACATAGAATTGTATAGCTACATAAGGACCGTAGTCCATTTGATCTTCACATTCGTTTGATAATGCCCTAACAAGGCGAAACAATTGTCAAAATATAATTTTTTATGTGTTTTTTGTTAATAAAATACAACTTAGTAGACTCAAAAAATCTGTGTTTGATTTAAAATTAATACATTAATTAAAATGGAGTTCTACAAATTAAACGCCAAGTCAATAAATATATTATTTTATTGTGTTTTTGAATGTTTGATACTGCTTAATTAATTAATAAAAATAAGTGTGTTGAAAAAATCTTCTGAGCTCTATTCTGTAAAGTAACATATTTTCAAATAGAGTACTTTACACAGGGGCCGTTGACTTCATCTATTATGTTGCCCTTATCTTCACTCAATAGTGAATAGGGCACTGCATCGTATTACCGCAGTTTGTTCTTGATCGTTACTTACGTAAAGGCAATATGATCACTCCTGCGCTTCAGATTAATATTAGATGGAGTGGGTAATATTAATAACAGTGCAAAAACACTTAAAGGGGATATATGTATAATTATCAGTGTAATATTAAATGATGTGGGTAATATTAATTACAGTGTAAAATCACTGAAGTTTTTGCCCCCCCTGCTGCAAATTGAGCCCGGGATATCCGGCACGGTAGCTAACCATGGATGCGGACATTTTTCTCCACTTAGGAGCTATTTACGATATTACAAAAAATATTTTTAATTTAATATTATATATACAAGTGAAGCAAGTACTCTTACCCTATATGATCCAAGGTCTGTAACAGAACAGCTGAGGACAGCTTCTCTGCCCACTGCGACGGTGACGTTTTGTAGAGGTCCAACAAAGTCAGGGTCTATTTCTCCTGACGTCACAGTTGATGCTGACGTGATGCCCCCACTACTAGTTGGTCTGACGTCAACTGAAAAAAACAATGAAGGTAATTGGTGGCTTTGATATTAAATTTAAGTTATTTTGTTCAATAATTAAATCTGTGACTAAAAGATACTTTACATGGGGTATTTGTAAGCTGCTCTTTTCCATCAAAAACATTGCGAGCAACTCTGATAACAACTCATTAATTTAACACTCTCCTTATCATTCATCGTTCACTTTGTGTAATACCACTTAATAAACACTAATTCGTGACTACCGGTTTCGTAATAAAAAGGTCATTAAAATGATATTATTTTTTGACATCTCATCAAAGATGAAGAAGAATATGGAAGCTGACGACCGTCATATGCTGGTTTAAGTGATCACTTTACACACGTGTAACATTCAACAATTCTACCCATTATTGACAACCACACTACTCAAATTCTTGGAAGTTCTATATATATGAACCAATTTAGAAACCTTGTTCTTGAATCACTAGAACTTCACTAGTGACAGCTATTCGTGAGATGACTTCCATATTCTTCTTCATCTTTGATGAGATGTCAAAAAATAATATGAAAAATACTACTTTAATTGGAGATGGTCCAAATTTGTGAACAAGCATTTGGACACACTCAAAATGTTGTAAAATGAAGTTATTACAGTCTGACATTAGTTCAAAAATAAAATTTTGAAATAAAGAAAGATGACAAATGAATGACAATGGGAATATTTTTAAAAGTGGACTTGAAGTTAACTTAAATTGGTTATTTATTATGGGTGAGTCTTTATTAATTACTTTGCTTATTTCTAATTTTTCTATATTATCTTAATAAAGACATTTACATGTAAAATTTCTATATCCGTTGATTTATTTAAATAATGTTCTTCAGATATAAAAATACAAATGGTACCATACCACAAAGTCAACAATGCTTTTAAAATATAAAATATACTTATTACTTTGTTTCACATTTTTATAAAAAAAAAATATTTCTTGTGCACATACATATCCTTATCAGTAGGTACATCGATTACTTTTGATGTATCCCTTTTAAGGTCTTATACGTATTACAATATGACCCCGAAAATAGAACGTATTTAGAAAGAAAAGTAAATAAAACAAGATATTATGAAATCTGTGAGGCGAGAGGAATAGGTTATATTCATGTATAAAAACATAACCCTCCCCACACAAAAACGTTTAAAAATAAAAATAAGGGTATTTTGACAATAAATGTATGTGTATGGATTTAAAGTACCATTTTAAAGCCTGTATCAAGTTTTTTTAGAAAAATAAATACTTAGGTACATACATTATTTTCTTTATAAATGTTTGTCCGTGTGTTTTTCGTGTTGTATTTTCAACATTTCGCTCATTCCTTTCAACAACGTCATAAACTAAAAAAACTTGATTTTTCAGGAAAAAGTTTTTAAAGTTTTAAAATATAACACAATGTATTAAAAATAAACATTTTTGAACTTTTTGAACTTTTTACTGGGCAACAAATATTTTTTGGTAGAATCTGAAGGGTTTTTCTCCATTTGAGAAATATTAAGTATATTTAAAAAAAAAATTAAACAATACCTTTTCTTCAAATGCAAAAATGCAAAAAGTTTTTGCCCTGTAGCGGGTTAGTATCAAGATTAAAATACGCCTCTTTTGCTGGGATAAAGTACATTTTCTGGGTATTCCGTTCATGTACAACTGAAAATTGACGATATTTTATTTATGACGTTCTTGAAAGGAGTGAGCGATATGTGTACGTCGGGGACTGTATACAACCTGCTATGGCTTTAATGGTCTTATTAATTGAGTTTCGGATACATTGACAAAGCGTACATGATCAATGGTGTACTAAGGCGGTGAGTTCACGCGTCCAGGCATAAGTTTTTCCATGATACGAACACTTATATTTTTAATGACGAAGAATTTATAGTCTTAATTGACGTGTTCATCGAACATTTATACTACTGCTACTACAACTACTACAACTACTACCATCACTTCGTTTCCCCGCAGGGGTAGGCAGAGAGGATGTAATGTCACACTCGTCTGTCCTGATATACACTTCTTGCTTCCTTCACATTCATACATTAGTCATACATGCCCTCCGATTACTCAGACTTTTTACGTGACCAGATTTTATGATCTGATTAATCTGATCATGCCAAGTCTTCTTCGGCCGTATTCGTTCTGTTCTACCGCTCACATTTGCCACAAATGTTTTCTTGGCCATTCTCTCGTTTTCCATTTGCTCCACATCTCCATACCACCTTAAAGAACTCTTCTTAATCTTTTCAACTATCCCCAGTTTAGCCTTATATTTCTTTTTTATATCTTCGTTTTTAAATTCGTTGTATACATATATATATATATATATATATATATATATATATATATATATATATATATATATATATATATATATATATATATATATATATATATATATATATATATATATTTATATATATATATATATATATATATATATATATATATATATATATATATATATATATATATATATATATATATATATATATATATATATATATACATATATATATATATATATATATATATATATATATATATATATATATATATATATATATATATATATATATATATATATATATACATACTTATATATAAATCAGTTTCAGTTTCAGTGCGTGTTTTTGGAGTGCCCAGAAAATGTACTATATCCCAGCAAAAGCGGCATATTTTTAACGTAATATTTACCCGCTATAAGGCAGAAGGTGTTTTTTTTGCATTTTGAAGAAAAGGTACAGTTTAATTATTTTTTTAAGTATACCAAATATTTTTTAAATGGAGAAAAAACATTCAGGTTTTGCCTTAAAAAAATCTGTTGCACAGTAAAAAGTTCAATACGTGGCTATTTATTCTTATTACATTTTACTATTTGTTTAAATTTAAAAATGATCTCCTGAAAAATTATGTTTTTTTATATATGACGTAGTTGAAAGAGTGAGCGAAATATATATTTTTTTACATGCATACTTATTTACTTTTGATGAGGCCTATCACAGAGTATTGCCACCCTTCCTCTCATTAACCTTTCCCGAAAATACCCTCAACAACAACAAGTTAGCGGTCAGTGTTTACCAGTGTTCACGTGTCTTTGGTTGGGGAAGTAAGCCTGAGAAATAAGGTTCATTTGACCCTATCACTATCATTTCAATGTGAGTGTGTATGTGTATCATCTTGTATTGTAAAAAGTGCTCATTTTGTTACCGAAAGATCTACAAATATTTCTACAAGCAAATCAACTGAACAGGTCAGTCAATTTTTACAAAATTAATTATTTTCCTTTCTCTTAGTCAACTCTTACTTTATTTTTTAAACCATGCATTATTCGAAAACTTATTTTGTTTTTATTAAATATAATGGCCAACATCTATGGTCCAAAAAATTTGCAATTAAAAATTAATTCGATTCATTACTTATATATATTCGCATTAATATACTCTTGAAACAAAATCGTTTTCTATGCAGAGTATAACATTGCAACAATATAATTTTGTAAAGCCACTGATATTTGGTGTTTGACATCAATACTAGAAGAGGCATTGAACTCATTTTATAAAGCGTATTACGTTAATAGTTTTAATTTCAAAATTGACATACTAACGAGAATTTTCACAGGATAATACAAAAAATATCAGTTGATTGGTATATTTTTTTCCAAAATAATGTTAAATTCTGTTAAAAGTCGATCAATAATCATGTTTTATTAATTGATAAGGGAGACACTTTGTGGAATCAATCTATTTTGAATTTATGTTTTACTTGATAAATATATGTACCTACGTACTACTATTTCTACCATAAAAATTTGCGTTTTATTTTGGTAATGATTAATCAATATTTAACTTTTTATGGATATTTGAGGTCGACGAATAATGTTTTAAGATCAATTATTTTCCTGTAAAGCACAAATGGATTTATCAAATGAAAAATCGATGAATGTACATGAAATTTTTTGTTTCCACGAATTTTTAATTTTTATTTATTATGTCGTCTTTTTGGTAAATGTACTCTTCCACTTATGGACTTTTATATTATTTATTGATTCGGCATTAACATGTTGATTATTTAAGAAAAAACTAGTAAAATACCACATATTAAGTTTTATTTCATTACACTAGAATAGTTTTGAAAACTACAGATGTTTTCATCTACAGGTAAAAAGTAAAACATAAAAATATCGATTAGTGATATTTCTACTCTTAATTCAATTTATTTAATATGTTTTACTTTCCACCTGTAGATGAAAACATCTTTAGTTTTTTGAACTAGTTATGTGTAATGAAATAAAACTCATTTAGTGGTATTGTACATGTTTTTAATGTGGTAATTTTTACAAAAGATTGGTGTAATTTCCAATCTGCTTCTAGAGTAATATAATTAAATATTCTAAAAATATCAGCCTATTATCGTATAAATTAAATTATTAATTGCGATACCGGGAGAACATAATCAAGCAGGACATTAATTTATTTCGTTTGCAACCTTTCGGATTGTTGTATACATGGTAATTAACTATAACAGTGTGCACCAAATTCGATAATTTTGCTTGTTTAACGTTCGCATTTCGGTACGTCCATTATATTCCGGGTATAAAATACTGTTCGGGTAAGTAACAAATTGCATTCAATACAACATCAGCCTACTGGCTAATGAAACTTTATAAATAACACCAGCTGGATGTTTCTGACACACACTTTATTTTTAGTTAAACAAAAAATATCGGATTTTCTTTTATTCCTGTGATGATAAATTATTACGTAAAAGCATTCGTGCACAGATATGTTAGTATTCTAAGTGACGGTTTCAAGGACTTTAATTATTTTCATGAAACCGATTACGAAAATGTTTCGTCTCAAGAAATTATATGAACCCCCAATTTTGAGCTACTAGTAAAAAAAGGCTTTTCGACTAGATGTTGTACCTCACGGAACTAATTTTGATCATAATCATTGTTTCTATATTAAGTTCTTATAATTAATTTACTTTTATGTGATCTGTGAATGAATTTTTTGAAGAAAGTTTAACTGATTCCTACTCCGGATTAATTAAACTTACTTGTGTGTTCATGATTCATTCACATATTGTTATGATTGTTATTTTAATATTTTATTTGATAACCTTATTGGTGAAAACGTTTAACTATATACTTGCTTTTCTACCTTTTTTATTATTAATATTTTAACTATTTTGATTGACTTGACATTTACATACCATAATTTAAATAAAATCTCACACTCCAAGTCAGTCAAAGTCTAAGTCATCTAGTGGGTAGGTACTAAAAAAATGTCTGAGATAAAGACGACAAATGAATCACACTGGGAATATTTTCAAAACTTTTGAAAATATTCCATTGTGATTCATTTGTTTCAAATCGTAATAATTTTATCTTAATGAACTGATGATTGAATAATCTTCCGAAACCGTTAGTCTCAAAAAAGTGTTTATAAAATAAGTATTACACAAAGTAAACAATGGATGATAAGGAGAGTGTTTTATTACCATACCCACAAAGATATCAATGCTTTTAATATACAAAATTTATGTTTAACTTTCTTACCACTTATTGGTAAAAGTTTAACTTGTAATCATTTCAAAATGAAGTTATTTTGGGTATGTTTAAACTTATTTCGACTAAAAGCATTACTTGATTGGACATCCTTGTATTCACATGAAACAGTGCGCGTGCAAATAAACTGCGCTATTTGCTCGGCAGTAGCAATCACAGCGCAGTAAGCTTCGATGTTTGCGCAAAATGGATGATGAACTCATTTGGGAATTTCCGCAACTTTATTCGTCTAAGTAAAGTGATTCCAATTATCAAAATTGATGATAATTTCAGCCATGAAAACGCAAGCATTCTGATGCATTTTCTACACAAACAGATTGAATTTAAGTTTTCTACTGATATTACTTGGTGGAACTACATTTTAAATCATAAAATAATAAATATAATGTTTTTTTCCACTATATTGTATTTGACCAGTGACCAGGTTTAATCGTTACCAACATCATCACACTGGTGGGAGGCTAGACAAAATTTTATGTTTTATACACAACAAAGCAGGGGTTTAATATTGTGATTTTATATTTTTTGTGTATATAACATTTTTTTCTCTAGCCAGTCTAGTGATGTCGGTAACGATGGAACCCGGTCACTAGTCAAATAAAATATATTGTGGATTAATTACATAGTCGTTATTTTATTACATGAACTGATCAAAGGAATAAATATGATTTCCTCATCTTCTTTTAAAACATGTGTTTTGTGAACTTTTTATTTTGGCATAAATTTAACTTAAAATAATGCGTTAGAAATATACATTTTTTATCAACTCTAGTTTTTAATATTTCTTTTATGTTCATTTCAAAGTAACATTTTAGAAATGACTGACATTAAGTGATATATCAATTTTATGAAAAAATAAAGTAGGTACTAACATGGATAAAAAAATCTGTATATGTAAGGACGTTAGGATATGTCCTAATAAATAACAAACATTATTACATATCGATTTTTGGTCAATAACAACTACCATATATATAGAAATCCATTACTCGTTCCATCCCAACCAATCATCCCTGACTGTATACAATCTTTTTTTGGACTCTTTGAATACACTTACATAATAATACTTAATAAAAAATAAAGAATAATAGTTCAAAAGATTTTATTAGCATAAAGATGTTTGATAGGTTGTAATTTATTGAATATCTCGTCTGTAAGTCCGTCGTGGAGCTTTAAGTATTATTTCCATCTTTTTTTTTGGAAAACGATAACACGTTTCAATAATTCATTACTTGTACCACCTCAACCAATAACTCCATATTGTTCTTTCATTCGACTTCTTGAATAAACATTAGTTAATAAAGGCGTTAAAAGTTATGTCGGTGCCTTAAATGCTATTTTTCCGCATAAACTTCACATTTGCCAAGAACGAATGAGCGGTTTCCAAGTAAAGGTGGTTAAGAACACCCTGTAATTATTTTCTTTCTTGGTCGTTTTAGCAGTCGTAGAGGAAACTTTAACCCCCTTTGTGATGTGGAACATTTATTTTTATCTTCTCTTGTTCTGTGCTGAGACAAAGAGCGTTCATAAAATATTCCTATATTATTTAACCGATTAATGTTTTTTTTTAATACTCTATTTTTCTTTTCTGTTTTTCTATTTTTTTTAACACGTTTCGATTTCAAAGTGCATATAAATATTAGGTGTATTTTCAGATGTTTTATTAAAAAAAATACAAATATTTCACGACAAAACCACTTTAAAAGGCTTCTACCTAAAACTCAGATTTATAAACGCACAGATTAACAAATATTTGGGCACACTCGAAATATTTCGAGTAGAATAACTGGTCAAATTAAAGTTTAAATAAAATTTGAAAATCATATTTTCAGGCGTCTCCTACTACGAAAAATAATTTGGGATCTTACATATAATTTATAAAGTTCTCTGCTAAAAAAAATATTTTATTGATTCGGCTGTAAGTTTTACTCGGTAAATATCAATATTTCTTTAAATCTATTGTGACACGTGTTTCGATGCATTCCGTATCATTTTCATCATACGGTATTTGAACTCGACCATAGATAGTGACGACAACTCACATGTCTAAGAAAGTGTCAACAATTAAAAGGAATATACATGTTCCGAAATTTGAGTAGTATGGTTGTCAATCATGGGTAGAATGGTGAATGTTACCCAGTGGTGGGATTCAGCCAGTTCGCACCGGTCCGTTAGAACCGGTGCCTAAAATTTTTAGAGTTCGCCGAAGCGGTCCTTAACCCTTTGTTGTCACACAATATTCCGATCGAGATCAGATATCGCAGCACGCTCGGTTTACTTGGTCCGCTACAGTGTAAAAATATTTGAACCTCACGAAATGAAAAAATATTGGAAAGATGAAAAAAAAAATTGTGGAAAAATTAAGTTATTGCAGTTAGTAAAAAGAATATCGTGAAAGATATATGCTTCAAAAATGTATAAGTTAACAATGTTTTCCTTTCTATAACTTGCCGGTCTCCCACAGAGCCAGATGGAGATAGAAAAATTTAATACATAAAAAAATGCGATAGAAAATCACTTCAACATTTTACATTACTTTTAACTGACTTTTAAATCTATGCCTACTATTATAATTGGAGCATTCTAAGTTGGTATGTGAATGTTCTGTTTATGAGTTGAATAAAAAATAAATAAATGAATAAATGTAAAAACTATTTTTTATAGGTAGGGGGGTAGGGATAGTACCTACAGGGCGTACCGGTTCTTAAAAATTTTGAATCCCCGTGTATTAAGTGTAAATACTCAGACTCTCATATTCTCCTTCATCTATGTTGAGTGAATGGTGAATGTTTCACGTATGCAAAGTGATAATTTTACCAGCCTTTGAGAGGTAACAAGTCCTGAAATACCCAGACTTTCATATTCTTCTTCATCTATGTAAGTTGAGATATCAAAAAAATGTAAAAATAACTCCAAAATGGAAAAAACCTAAAACTTGTGAACAAGTATTTGAGCACTGAAAATATTATAAACAAGTTGTCATATTATAAGAAGTTAAATTATAATAAAACATACAATTATGAACATACATGTTTTGCCTCATTTTAAAAATATCACAATGTTTTTACTGTAATTAGAAAAGTATGTGAGTTATGTGCAAATAAAACATGGATTTACACATAAAAATACAAAATATTTTCCAAATTAAAAGTTAAAAAATTGATGAACTCGTTATTAAGACGCACTCGAAAAAGTTATATTTATTAATTTATTTTAAAAATAAATTGTCTGTACAATCGATTCAGAATTTCTGTTAAAGCAATTAAACTTTGAAGATTTGCAAGAAACTCAGGAACTTTTAATTCGATTTTAATGGCAGCATAAGTATTCTACATTTTTAATATTATTTCTTGTAAAATTGTAAATAATTTGCACCATTCTGGAGTTGAAAATTCTTATTTTGTTAAATTAAGTTTCTTTGTAGTTCGAGGTCTCGGTTAACGAACACAAAAACTTTACCTTATTCTTTTGGTTACGAAAAATAAAAAAAAACCTCCTTGGTAACTTAAAAAAATTGACATAAATAAAGTAAATTTGATTAGGAATACACTTTGCCACAAATGGAACGTATTATACACATAATGAATAAATAAACAAACGATAAAATACTGCATCTTTTCCCTTTTTTACATCTTACTAACTAACCACCAACCTGATTCTTGCAGAGGTAGGCAGAGAGAATCAACCGCCATACATATCTATCTTTGCGAACAAACTTTTCCTGTTCCACATTTATGCATCTCCTCATATACGAATATATCCGCCTATTATTTCGACTCCTGACTTGAGTATTTTCAAGCGTTTGAAATTTTCGATCGTGCCAAGTTTTCCTCGGTCTTCTTCTGCTTCTATTACCAAACACATTCGCATCATAAATTTGTTTTGCTATTCTTTCTTCACTCATTTGGTTCGATTCGATCCGATAACTTTTCAACCGTTATTACTATCCGTTTTTAAATATTTGATACTATCATCTAACTTTTCCTATATTTTCATTTATTGATTCGGCAGTCACTTTGCGGTAATATCCATCCATATTTTTTTCAGTGCGTTTTGCTTTGCTTAAACGCGCACGTCGTAGCGTGTTTAGTAGCACCAGTAGCGCGCAGGTCATCTTCTGCGGCGGTCGTGTCGCTACACTAGCTATTGCGACTACTTGCGATGTATTTTTTTTCTCGTTTTCAGATACTTACAAAATAACAAAATTGTTACACTTCAACTTCAATTATTGTCAATAAAAGCAACATTTAATAATATTCATATGTTCCCGTTTTTTAATTACATTTTAATATTTTAAATCATTCACGCCGAAGTTTTTTAGCACCGCAAGGGAAAGGTTAAAGGACCTTGTTCAAAGAATGTGTGTGGTTTACGAATATTTTGAGTTATTAATAAGGCACTCTCCTCATTTACGCAATGGTTGACTATACCTGTAGGAAATAATTCTCTTGGCCCACAGGTGTGTTAGAGCACTTAAACTTGTTGGTTTATTAAGATATCATGATGGCGGTAATGGGTTTTACTTGTTTATGGCAAAAATAATATAAACGAGAAAATAAAATGAAGATAAACTAAAACGTGCTTAAAAGATTTTACTTTAAAATTTCGTAGAATAATTGTTTGCCTCCCGCAAATCGTAAAGCCAAATCTAACGTCGAGTTTCATTAAACTTAAACCATAATTAAATAGGGCGATAAATATTTTCGCGTAGAATCGCGCTATAACAAAATGTAATGTAAACCCCTTTGCGTTCATTTTTATTACAAACTAACTCCAACTGTCCACGTGTTACTGTGGCTCAGTCTTGTAAAATGGAAAAAAAACTAGATACCACATTTTTTCAATACGTTTCATTTCCAAATATTTCCGAAACAGTAAAATAATTCGAAATCTTTGAAAATACAATTTAATCCAGAATAATGAAAATGCTTAGTAATAGCAGCCGTCAATAAGCACGCTGTCAACCATAAACAATGCTTAATCTTACTGATGCGTTCAATAGATGGCACAGCCATTGCCGTAAAAAGGAGATATTACCGGTCACAAGTTAATAACTTTGGAAGACTTAATTTAAAAAAAAAAAATACATTTTTAATTATACATGTCAGATAAATAAAAATATACGCGTATTAAAAAGGAATTTTATGCAAGTCAGTGACTTTAGTAATGCCAATAATTAATGGCCAATTGTATATCATGAATCTTATTTGTAGTAATTACGTTTTACCAAGATATGCGTTTAAAACAAAAATCATCTTGCAAGTAATCCGGCCTATTTTAGTATGTTTAAGCTTAAGTAAGTTTTGTTTATAATGCAAAATTCAAGTGTGAAATATTTACTAACATTTGGAATAGATAAACAAGTTTCTGAGATAAGCTGTTTTATGAAATTAAGATGGACGGCGCTTGATTAGATATCTGACAACGAAAAGTCAAAAAGACAAGTATTTGATACATATTTCCTGTATTCATTTATATTGTCTCTCCAAATTGCCAATCAGCTGAGTGTTGCCCAGCAAGGTATGGATCGAAGCGTACTTTGTATCAACTTGAAACATCACCATTGCAGAGATGCGAGATGGACTGAAGTCATAGATGTCGTGAAACTTTTTCTCGTCTAAAGTGAGCTGAATCTAGGCATACGTCTACCAGAGGCGTACATTATATTCAAGAAGAAAAGCAGTGCCTACCTAAGATTACTCGTATTAAATATAAAAATATGACCGGTGCTTACTTTGCCATATCCTTACCCTTACTCATGCCCCATTCATAAATTTTGTAAAACGTTCGTCGGGTTGTGGTCCCGTGGTTAGTGTCGCGGACTTTTAAGTCAGAGTTTCTCCGTTCGAACCCACCCTCTGACAATTTGATACCTTTTTTAATAATGATCTGCTTAGGCTCACAGAAATAGTATGAAATTGAAATATTTGTGTAAATTATAAAAACATAAATATTTCTCGTTAAAAATACTGTTTTTTATCATTATTTTTTAATAGGCATAGGGATCCTGGGGGGTAGGGATGAAGTATCAGCCTCTGTCCATACATCATCCTCCCCCCTCATTAATCTGCATTAAAATTTTATCCCTTAAGAATGAATGAAAATTGTTCCTCTATGCGCAGCTGACAAAGATTCCCTAGGACTGGTGGGTTTAGAAAAAAAAATCCTTACCCACCCCTACCATCTACCCTGATTAAACCCTATGCACGCCACGGACGTCTACATTCCTGAAGATTCTATCCATGATCGTTCCTTTCATACTTTATTTTGGGTTTGAATGGGTTTAATTGGATCGAGAAATTTCGATAAAATAAGGTATGCGTATTTGGTCACGAATTTCTTCCGTCCGTGTGTCGGTGAACCCAGCTGTACAGGATAGTATCCATCTCCATGTTCCCGATAATTATTTCGGGTCTCGAGAAATTAGATTATTCAACCACCCAATCAATAAAATCAACCTACCAATGGCAATGGTGATAGAGAGGGCTGTATCCTTGCTCAATTGTATATCCTAGCATATTGAAATCTTCCACGTCGATGACCGTACCTTATAAACGAAAGCTCTTCTTTTTGTATAATTCTCGGTAAAATCCGCTTACTGCTTTATCTTATTTGTATTTGCCTATATGCATGTACATATGTTTATTTTGTAATCGTACAGGAGAAAGTCACCGAGTGCATTTTTTACAAAAACGTTATCATTGACTATTTGATATCTTACAAGGTTAATATTGCCCTGAAAAACATCCCAAAGGATTTGAAACTTGGAAGTATAATTTATTGACTTGTTAAAAATGACTAACTGCATTGATGTTTATTTTCTTACCAAGCTAAAGCGACTTAAATGGCCCTCCTGAACATTTTACGTTTTGTTAGTTGGTCACAATCTCCTGTACGATTACGATATGTATACTTATATAGGCATATGCTAGTTATACTAGATATGTAGATGTGTAGAAGAAGGAGTTGTTAACCGACGATTCCAGATTCAGACATATATTATTATAATTTACGTACAAAAATCCATTTATTTTATAAAATCATTTTTAAAACCCTTACTTTAACTTATATGTTATTATTATTATGATACACTACTTAAATTCATTCAATATAAATTCATTTTGTCGGAAAAATTATAAAGAATCATGGTTTTCAACTACTGGCTTGTTGTATGTATGTTTGTATATAAAAAATAGAATTCTGTCTAACCTCCCAGTGTGATGATGTCGGTAACGAAGAAACCAAGTCACTAGTAAAATAAAATAGATGTGGAAAAAACTAAATTGTTGTTATTTGATTATCTTTATACTATACATTTATTATTTTATCCGCCTCCGTAGTGTAATGGTCAGCACGCTCGGCTACCGTTCTGGAGGTACCAGGTTTGATTCCCAAGGGGGGTAAAATAAATACAAGTGATTTTTTTCACTGTAATATTTATTCAATATTACCCTGGACTGGTACCTGAAGCGGAGGGCTGATCACCTTTCCTTCATATGTAAACGATCAAGATAACACTGCGTTTATATTATGCAGTGCCCTATGCACCATTGGATGCAGATAAGGGTTTTATTATTATTATACATTTATTATGGAGTAGATTACTCCTTATAAATTTACGGTCACGCCTGCTTATTATACTTTTTATGTATAACAACCCATACGAATGCATGTTTACGTGTATGTATGTATACTTATGTTTGGGTGTATATAGCTTGTACTAGATACATTTCTTATAGAGGAAAGCACTCCTTGAACATTCTCAGTCGTGCCCGCTTATTATGTATTTACTCATGTGTACGCATGTATACGCGTATAAATATATGTATACTTATGTGTTGCTGTATGTTACTTCTACTACATAGAAATTTATTCATATTTGAAATTTTGTACAAAAATCATGTGTAAAAAAAATATTACGTCTTAATTAATGTAGAGTGACGTAACAACAGCCGATAGACAAAAAAAAATGCTGAACTAGAGGCCAAGAGTTACATGGAGACTTGAAAAAGACTGCTGAAACTATTGGGTTACGATATACAATACAAATCTTTCAGAATCCAAGTGTCAACTCTTAGCTTTAGAAAGGAAGCTGTAAATGGTTTTGAGGGAGGTCTAGAAGTTAATATCGTAATATCTTACGAAGAAAAATTAACCGTCATTAGGGAAATGTTTTTTAACCCTCTTATTACTAAATTATATAAAAACCCTTGACCGAGGGAGGTCTTTAAATCATTATTGTACTCATTGTGATTTTGACAGGTTAGTTTTAGGTCCATGATGCTTTCAAGATTTTATACTTTTATATACTCCGAGTTAATTAATTTACGAGTCCATTGTATCGTGTAGAACAGTGTCGGTGAAAGTCAGCTCTATGAAAACTATGAAATTTAATTAAAACTTTCATTACGAACTACGTCGCGTTGAGCGGGAGAACTTCCTCAAAATATAGTACGGCCGCCATTGTTGCGAATTTGATTATATTTCCTACAAAATATCAAAATCCTTTTAGTATTCCAACAAAATAGACGATTCGGCTGCGGGCCCAGCGATATTTCACCCACTTACGGCCATCTTCTCTTCCACTGTCCCTTCACATTCCCACCTTTACCCTCGTTCATCCCTAGTTTAATTAATATGATACGTACCTTAGTCATAATTTATATTGTTTAAATATAAATGATAGTAAGTGCCTATAAATTACATATGTTTATTTATGTACATATTGTATGAACCCTAGAAATATATCATTTCATTCAAGGACTCGTTAAAAGCCGAAAAAAATTATAGATACATTTCATTTCTTGAATGTTTTGTTTTGTTATTTGGAGTTGCTACGCAATTCACAATAACATTTAGGATTTAGTTTTTGGTAAGGGAATGTAAATACTTATAAGTATTATTGTTTTAGAGTTTAATAAACCCTGATGATGACAAGGTTCTTTTTTAAACCGATAAGTTAAAGTGTGCTAATAATAAAAAAGTCATTTTAACAAAGTTGTTTAATTTAATAAAGTTACATTTCAGTTTACATTTTTTTTTTTAAATTATCAATTTGGGACGCGTCAAAATTGTTGAACATAAATTATTATTTATTTATATTAAATATAAAGTTTCATTAATTTCCAATATATTAATTTTAATTAATGTTTTACCTAGTAAATACCACTATTTCTTAAAATCTACTGTGACACGTGTTTCGATGCATTCCGCATCATTTTCAAACACCAAATGATGCGGAATGCATCGAAACACGTGTCACAGTAGATTTTAAGAAATAGTGGTATTTACTAAGTAAAACATTAATTAAAAATGGATAGATTTTACCACAAAGTGACTGCCGAATCAATTAATGAAAACATTAATTTTATTTAACCTCGTATAACGTGTGCATCATCTCCGTTTATGGACAGTATTTATGAAATGTGGCAACATGGTTCCGCGAAATTGAAGTAGAAGTTTTAAGAGAAAAATGTCGGGCAAGGTAGTCGAGTATAATAGCCAATTAGTTTTTACGATAGTTAATTTATATTGGCAACCCAAGGTACTGGATTTGAGTGACGACTGCATTGGGCAGTCTTTTGCTCTTGCTTCAAAGTCCTTTGTAGAGGAAATATATACTGGCATATTTTTTGTTGTTGTTCTTTAAATATTTTTTCACTGTAAATGGTGCTTTAATTGGTAATACTAGTAATGGTTTGTGATTACTAAAATATGAGACATATTAAGTGCTTTATTTGATATTCTTAACGAAAAAAATGCATCTCTTTTTCTTCGTCTCTCTGCTTTATTTATATCTTACTTTTCTATCATGCAATGAAATAAGCATACGATGAAATGTGAAACCTGATGCGTCTTTGAAATTTTACTTTCAATTATTTTCCAATTTTATCGATTATTGAATCGCTGCCTAAGAAGTTTCTCGTAAAAAATCAAACTGTGACAAAACTAAAATTTTCTTATTTTATTCATCGATTCGGCAGTCACTTTGTATTAATATTTTTTTTATTTTTAAATTTAGTTTTACTTGTTAAATACCATTATTTCTTAAAATTCATTGTTATACGTGTTTCGATGCATTCCGCAACATATTCAAAATTTTCTATTTACGTACACAGTGGTTTTAGCTTGAAAGAAAATTATATCATATATGTAATCCATGTAGAGGCAGGTACGGTAACTTTTATACGTAAGATATAAAGAATGTTTTACTCACGGAATGGAAGATTGATGCATATTTTATAGGTTTTTGTGTGTGGCAAAATACGTTAGTGAGTTTGAGTAGTAACGTACGTGTCTTTTCTACGTTTATATATATACCTAATTTAAGCAAAGTGTAGTTCTAAACACGGTCTAGAAATATGGTGGTTCGACATAAATAAGTTTAAAAGTAATCTTGTTCATCTCATCAGTCTTCCACGCTTCCCGATGTTTACTCCCATTAAGGGAAGAAGACACGGCATGAAAAACTTTACCTTAATCCCAGTACTCTCTCCAGGGCTTCTCAACACGCATTAATAAATAATTAGGTACGTCAGCATAGACATGGAAACATTTTACTAATACATTTATTATGAACACGTATTTAATGCTTTGTGGTATCAAAAAGTTAGTAGAACTGATGTTTAACTGTAAATAGTCTAATAAATATAATTTTAACGTTCACTTGTCAACGTTCATCGGCGTATTATATATTTTTTGTAAATTATAATAGGGTTGTCTGATGACCGTCTTTTTAAGTTCATATTTTGAATTTTTTTTAATGAATAAAATAATTTTACTGAATTATACCATATACCATCCGTATACTGTCAAAAAATACAATTTTATGGGGTGATGGTTTAATCAATTTTCTACACTGAAAATATTTTTTATTAAAATTTTTTTTCCAAAAATATGTCAATTTTATAATTATGTGCAAGTGTTGATTTTTTTTTGTTTTTCTGAGAGTGGCTACAAAATATATGGCATTTGGTTCTGAAAAATATAATGAAGAGAGGTTAGAAGCTGTTTCTTATATTTTAATGTCCATTTTCCTTCCAACTTTTACCCCTCTTCATCCTTCAGCGACTCAGGAAAATAAGTGTAAACTTTAACTAAATGTCAAATACTGTGTTTAATAATGATTTTGAAAACATTTAAACACGTGTCATAATAGATATCTTGAAAAAGTGGTATTAACTTATTGACCAAGTAAAATTCAAGCAAAATGTATCATTTTTCGTTTTGATTACATCATTTGATAGTGTTGGTGAACGAAGTAATGAAATGAAATTTATAATAAATTCTACTGCTCTATATATGCATTTATGCAGTTTTCATATGTATTAGATACAATTTGAAGTTCGGTTTTGTTATTAGGGTAAAATGTGCAAGAATTATTATTTAAGTCCGGTTGACAATCCCAAAAGCTCACAAAATCGAAACAAAATCTTTTTTTTAAATATGCCCTCATTCCTTCTATTATTTCACACATGTGAATTTATATCGCTCACTCCTTTCATCAACGTTATACATCACAAAAATTTTCAGGAGTTTTTTCAAGAGACCGTTTTCAAAGTTTAAAAATATAATAAAATGTATAAAAAATAAATATCAAGCCACTTTTTGCACTTTTTACTGTGCAATGGATCATTTTAGGTAAAACCTGAATGGTTTTTCTCCATTTGAAAAATATTTAGTATTTAAAAATAATAATAATTGAACAATACCTTTTCTTCCAAATTCAAAAACAACATTTTCTGCCCTGTAGTGCGTAAATATTAAGTTTAAAATATGCCGCTTTTGGTGAGATATAGTACATTTTCTGGGCATTCCGAAAACATGCCCAGCTAAAAAATTGTAGATTTTTTTATATATGACGTTGTTGAAAGGAGTGAGTGATATGTGAATAATAAATACCCTTCTCGTACTTGCGCTTTTCAAATTTATATTATTATTATTTTTTACAGATAACTTGTATTAAAAAGGTGTAATGATTTTTTATGGAGAACATTTGTATTCAGTTGGTAATGCCTGCAAGCACATTCGGAACAATTCACACACACATAAGTTTAGAAGACAGTTACCCATACACGTAAGGGTACGTGTACGTATTTATCCCGCCTTTGTATTCGCAGCAGTATCTTGCTGATTTAGGTACAGTCTCAAACCAAATTTGTTACAGCACTACGACATATAAACGTACATTAACATAATAATAATAAAACCCTTATCCGCACCCCAATGTTGCATAGGGTACTGTGTCATATACCATAAACGCAGTGTTATCTCGATCGTTTAACCATGAAGGAAAGGTGATCAACCCTCTGCTTCAGGTACCAGTCCATGGTAATATTGAATAAATATTACAGTGAAAAAATCATTTATATTTATTTTACCCCCTTTGGAATCGAACCCGGGACCTCCAGAACGGTAGCCGAGCGTGCTGACCATTACACTACGGAGGCGGACAAACATACATGCGTAATATAAATGTTTAAATAAGGATAAAAAATCTTATTGTTGCCCGTTCTAGTTTTTTTTTCTTGCACAAAACAATGTTTGCAACACAGTTTGCGTTCTACTCAATAAACACCAGTTCGTTTAGTAGAAATGTGCGATCGAATTTAAAAAAAAAAATACAAGACTGCCAACCCCAATGTATGGAAGTGGAGCATGGAGTTGGCAAAGAAAGTATGAAAGTAGACTGAATGTAGTCTAAATGCGATCCCTCTGACGAATATGTGGTAAAACAATATTTATTAAAAATTTTCAAATGGTAATATCAGGAAATAATGTAAAGCTGTGATAACAATGAAGTAGTGGAATGATGTTACTGAATTTAGAAATTTCAAAATTTAGTCATTCATTTGCGCGGTGTAAATGTCTAAAATTTATTTATTTGAAAAAATGTCTCAAATTGATGAAACATGCATCATTTCTCTCTTTTTAATGATAGGAGATGGAAGTCTGAGAATCCCAGGGCTTATGACTTAGCATTTGGCTGGCTTGAGCAATCACATTATACACTTGTGAAACGTTCACCATTCTGCCTATTATTGCATTATTGAAAACTGTATATAAAAGGGAAGAGCGATACATATTTCAGGTCACGTGAGACACCTTTTATTGACATTTCATCCGTAGGGTGAATTATCCAGTGTCCAAAATAATAATTTATATTAGCATTGTCTTTTTTATTCTATAAAATCATTATTTTTGATGATGTAACATACCCACTCATTATCAATGCTTTAAAGTTCTCCCATCTTATCCCATTTTATATTGTGAACATATGTTTATACCATATACTCTAAAGGCTAACTGCAGTGGGTATTACTAGGCAACAAAGCACCATATACATAAGCCGTAGCAATCTACTTAACCTAGAGAGCCAAGACACCTCTACGCAGAACAATTTCATTTAATATGGAGAATATAGGATGTGCATTTTATCCCTAGTATTTTCTTACTCCCAGACTTTTATTAGGCAAAGTGAGTTCTTACGAATGCATACGGAAACATGCTAACGAATTATTCTGGAATATTATTGTCTCAGGCATCTTTTATTTTTATGAAATATTGTAAGGAAGTATTCGGGGTCACCAGGTGAAGTGAGGATATTGTATGATGATGCTTATACATATATACCTCGCTCTTTGTACTTATCAGAAGATTACTTAGCAATTAAAGTCGTAAACACTTACCTTAAGAAATCTGATTATTAATTAAAATTATAAACTTAATTAAAAGTTAAGGAAACTAAAATTAACTTTTAAAGATTAAAGTCACTGAATCACTTAATTCAGTAAGTTGGTAATAATTCTAACTGCTTAAAGGCCTTGGCCTCTGTATGCAGTTGGTCGAGTGGGCAGGTGAAAAAGATGGTGATTGCCAGTGTGTTAGGACTTTTATAGTCTCTCCTACGTCACTGTTGTCTCTTGGCCACTGTTGTCATCTTGACTTGTTGTATGTTTCTCAATCATGGTTAGAATGGTGAAAATTATACATGTGTAAACCGATCACTTAACCGGCCTATGACAGGCCACGAACCCTGTAAATATCCAGACTTCCATATTTTTCTTCATGTATGTAGATATGTCAAAAAGATAAGGAAAGTTTTGTCAATTTTTGATAATCAATATTTTTAGTCTTCCTCTGGTCTTTTCCTAGACTCAATGTCGCATAGGACACCGCTAAAAATTGAATCCAAATTGTCATTATCATTGATCTCGTGCAGAAAATATTACAAGTCTAGGTTTATAATAGAGTGCAAGAATTCTAGAATTTTTGCTGATTCCCCGTGGGAATTGAACCCGGGATGTCATGCGCGTTAGTCAAATGCGCTAACCAGTAAACTACAAAGATAGAGGCAGATCGATGTTTTAGATTTTAATATTTCAGTTATGTCATAAATTTTGCAAATCTTCCTTATCCCCCTTAGGAATTCCTCAGAGCTAAGTAAATTATTCAACAAAGGGTAGTTTGTGCCTTTGGAATATAATTATATTATTTGGTCTGAGGTATATAACAGTGATTAAGTGATTGTCTAATCAATACAGTCTACTGATCCGTGTAATTCTGGATTGACTTCAAATTCTGAATTAGCCGAGGTATTAAGATATCGAAGGCTTATGTACGTATAATTTTTATTCCTAGATTTGTACAAATTTAACTTCAGAAGTGGGAAATACAAAAGTGAACTCGAAAATCTACGTAAATGTAACCATTTATTTAATTAAAGATATAATTATCATTATTAAAATGCGAATATTTTTACTAAGGGTTTAGCCTGAGCTTTGAAAACCTAACTTTTAAGCTCACAAATAAATGGAAGTTATTTTTTCCAACATTTTGAGTGTGTCCAAATACTTCATTCAATTCATAAATCTGGATCATCTCTAATTATACGAGTTATTTTTTATATTATTTTTTGACATCCCAACAAAGATGAAGAATATGGAAAACTGGACATTTACGGGGCTTACGACCGTCATAGGCAGCCTTTGACGGTCGTTTGAATGTTCTTCTTTATCTTTGTTGAGATGCCAGATATTTTATTAATATTACTGGTATTTGTCAAAAATATACCAATGAATTAATGTTAGCCTTTTTAATATAACCATTTATTTATTGAGAATTATAAAAATCATTAATAAAATATGAATACTGTTGTTATAAGTTTAACCTTAGTTTTTAAAACCTAACCATTAAGTTATTAAGTAAAAAAATAACAATTGATTAAATTCAAATATTCCCAAATAAAATAAAAAATATTCCCAAATAAAATAAAATAAAATAAAATAAAATTCACAATGTGACACGAAAAACAACGATTGCGGTCATTATTGCGACCTTAATAATGAAATATTATTAATAATTATTGAATAAAACATATATTCAAAATACAACAATAACTAATAATAAGAAACAATAAATAATGACATAATAATAATAATAATCCATTTTATTTTAAATTGTATTTTTAATATATCTAATGATAAAATAGTATCTAATGATACAATGGTACTATTTGAGTCACAGTCTGAATCTAATATCCGGAATGGAAACGGTTTTTTATGGGTGTTCAAAATACGGGCGCGGCAGCACATTTCGCTCGGGACAAAAATGAAATGAATACATTTCCTACGCAATGAGTTCACCAAACCACGCGTTCACTCCGTACCGGAGAGAGACTGTTAATATATAATAACACGAGTATGTTTGCGGGTTGGCATTGTTCATGCTCGCCATGTATAAGCAGTTGTCATCCATTGTTTCATTTCCTAAGATAGCATTAATTATTCCATGGCAACACCGCCATACATCAACTGTTAACGGGATCGCCCGCTCTGGGCTCGTATGAAACGGGTGGATTTCTGATACTGAAGAGTGTTGCGGGCTTATTACGTTAGATGGCGTTGAGTTGGGATGGATTTAAAACGAAGATATAAGAAAGGAATGTAAGGCTGAGCTAGGGATAATTGAATACTTCAATTAATTGATTCGGCAGTCACTTTATGGTAATTTCTTTCCATTTTTAATTAAGTATTTCTTGGTAAATACCACTATTTCTTTAAAATGACGTGATTCGTCACAAAAAAAATTAAGTATTTCAATGCATTCCGCATCACTTTCACCATATTTTTTAACGATATCTAAGCTTATTATTTTTTTTATTAAAACCCTTATCCGCACCCCAATGGTGCATAGGGCACTGCACCATATAATCGCAGTGTTATCTTGATCGTTAACACATGAAGAAAAGGTGATCAGCCTTCCGCTTCAGGTACCAGTCCAGGGTAATATGGAATAAATAATTGAGTGAAAAAAATCACTTATATTTATTTGACCCCCCCCTGGGAATCGAACCCGGGACCTCCAGAACGGTGGCCGAGCATGCTGACCATTACACTACGGAGGCGGACAGAAGTGGACTAAGCTTAAGTGGAGTCAAATTCACTAAATTCCACACATATTGTTATTAATGATCAGTTGAA